>NC_065599.1:5996478-6296478 GCF_024542745.1 Macaca thibetana thibetana | reverse complement strand
TATTTGCAAACCAGTATCAAAATCAGGACTGTATTCCAAAAACTCATCTCTGACTGACATGAATTTGCCAGCTTCTGCCTCATGCCTGACTTATGATGTAATTATGTCAGTTTGTCCTTGTAGCCTTGGGTATCACCCACACCTACCACATACATTAAATAATAGTGTTCTTCTCCAAAGTAGATACTATTTGTCAGACTTTGTGGTGAGCAGCTTATTTATATTTGCCATACACCTGGAAAGGAAGATTGAAAAAAGTAGTATTTTTTTTTTTTTTTTAACATTAATCTCCACACCACCTCTAAGGGGAAGGTAATAGGTATCAACCGTGCTCCATTAATGAGCAAGATATGTCTGGCTTCTGCATACGCTGTAGGGGAGGAAGGGGAAATGAGGAAGAAGGAGAAAGGGAGGGAGGAAGAAGGATAAAAGGAAGAAAAAAGGAGAAAAGAGGGAAGGAAAGAAAGAGAAAGGGAGGGAGGCAGAAAGAGGGAGGGAGGAAGAGAAGAAAAGAAGAAGGAAGCAAGAAAGGAGGAAAAAAGAAGGGATGGTCAATGGAAAGCAATAGAAATGGATGGAGACAAGGAAGGAGGAAAGGAGGGATGAAAGAAAGGAAGGAGGGAGGGAGAAAGTGAAGGAAGGAAAATGAAACAAGAAAGGAAGGAAAGGGGGGAAAGAAAGAAAAGGAAGGAAGGAAAAAGCAAAAGAAAGAAAGAGAGCAAGTGAGAACAAATAAAGAGAAATAAAAAAAAGAAAGGAAAAGAGAAACAGATGGAAAGAAAGAAAGAAAGAAAGAGAAAGAAAGAAGAAAGAAAGAAAGAAAGAAAGAAAAAAGAAAGAAAGAAAGAAAGAAAGAAAAAAGAAAGAAAGAAAGAAAGAAAGAAAGAAAGAAAGAAAGAAAGAAAGAAAGAAAGAAAGAAGAGAGAAAGAGAGAAGGAGAGGAAGGAAGGAAGGAAGGAAGGAAGGAAGGAAGGAAGGAAGGAAGGAAGGAAGGAAGGAAGGAGGGAGGGAGGGAGGGAGGGAGGGAGGGAGGGAGGGAGGGAGGGAGGGGAGGGAGGGAAGAAAGATAAGAAAGAAGGAGATCTAAACAGAAGGAATGTCAAAAGAAAATGGAAGGAAGGAAGTTAAGGGGAAGGAAGAAAGAGGATGGGGCAATGAAGGGAGACAGTAGGAAAGAAGAGAGATATTTTTATGTTGCCAAAGGGATCACCTTGATTGTAAAATAGAGCCAAGATGGGAATTTTGTTTCTTATCTGCCATCACTATGGTGTCTCCAAAGAAGCAAAGAAATAGATAACAACAGACATAGAGAGAAATGGGTTATTAATAAGGGATTTTACAAATTGGTCTGATTTTTTTTGAGTGGGGGAGCATCCGTTCTGTGAACCCATTTAACAAAAGCACATAATAAAGGACAGAAATTAAAAAAACTGGAGCTCAGCCATGGATACCTTAAAAACTGTGATTATAATAAGTTTTTAATGAAGACCCCAGAGAGAAAGAGTTCTAAAAGGAAAATGAGATACTCAAAATGACAAACCAGAGTGATAATCTACTAACGCAATGATGTTCTTAGGAAGGGGAATGAAGAAATGCAGTGAATGGCATAGGCAATTCTCACAGTGGAATGAGCTATAGTTGGCTTGAATGACTAACTCTTGTATCCCATACAATCCTTTGTAAAATTCTCAACTTTATAATTTAGCATGGAAGCAAGATATTACTAGTTAGGCTTACTATCATTGTCCTAGTTTTCAACTTGATTTCATGCCTCATCAAAGAACTTGGGAAAAAGTCCATGTGATAGCTTAACTATATTTTAGGATGTCTTTTTGAAAATGCCCCACAAAAAGTAAAACCAAAAATAAGAAACAATAGAGGCTAGACACAGTTGTTCACACCTCTAATTCCAGCACTATGGGCGGCAGAGTTGGGCAGATCACTTGAGGCCAAGTGTTCAAGACCAACCTGAACAACATGGTGAGACCCAGTCTTTACTAAAAATATAAAAATTAGCTGAACATGGTGACTCATGTCTGTAATCCCAGCTACTCAGGAGGCTGAGGCATGAGAATCAATTGAATCTAGGAGGCAGAGGTTGAAATGAGCCAAGATTGTGCCACTGCACTGCAACATGGGTGACAGAGCAAGACTCTGTCAAATAAAGAAAGGAAGGAAGGAAGGAAGGAAGGAAGGAAGGAAGGAAGGAAGGAAGGAAGGAAGGAAGGAAAAGAGAGAGAAAGAGAGAAAGGAAGGAAGGAAGGAAGGAAGAAAGAAAGAAAGAAAGAAAGAAAGAAAGAAAAGAAAGAAAGAAAGAAAAAGAAAGAAAGAAAGAAAGAAAGAAAGAAAGAAAGAAAGAGAGAGAGAGAGGGAGGGAGGGAGGGAGGGAGGGAGGGAGGAGAGAAGAAGGAAGGAAGGAAGGAAGGAAGGAAGGAAGGAAGGAAGGAAGGAAGGAAGGAAGGAAGAGAGGAAATAGGAAGGAAGGAAGGGAGGGAGGACGAAGGAAAGAGCGAAGGAAGGGGGTTTGGTGTCATAATCAAAATAAGAAATAATTAAGTAAAGGTGTTAATATGATGAGGAAGAATTACTAAAGTAAAACTAAACAGATGTCTACAGAAAGTATATAAACCTTCATTTTTTCTCTATGTTTCCATGATGGATTTTTTTCTATAACAATAATTTCAAGTTATAGTGGATTAAAGATAACCCACATTTCTGTGCGTTGTTCAACTCTAAACCTTGGGATTCTTTTGCCAAGCTATTTAATGCATTTCTGGGTTTTAATGACTTCGTTGACTAGAGAGAGAATGATAATTGTTCTGCCTATTTCACAGAGCATTGTTGGTAAGGTAGCGACATGAGCATTTCTTTATAGGTATGTCATAAACTATAAACTATCATGGAATGAAAAATGTTCAGTTAATGGTAGAAAATTCAGCCTAGAGGACAAAGAATTTAAAAAGTAAAGAATGAAATTTCTGGGAGAAAATATGTCCCTTATATGAAGGTGAAATAAATTCTGGACTCAAACATGTCCAGAGGTAGAACCGACAGTTGTTGATGCCAAGCACATTTTATCCTCCTGCTATGCCTAGGACCTCCTTGAAGCTATCCTTGGTGTTGATCTTATCAGCATGTGTCAGTTCTACTGAAAGCAGGAGAGAACGTTTGCTGTCTCTAGTAAAAGCATAAATACAAGGTGAGGTTTATGAAACCTCTCGCCGATATGTCCCTATGCCAGAGGTGTCCAGACTTTTGGCTTCTCTGGGCCACACTGGAAGAAGGATTGTCTTGGGCCACACATAAAATATACTAATATTCATGATAGCTGATGAGATTTTTTAAAAATATAAAAGTATCTCACCATGTTTTAAGGAAGTCTGTTAATTTGTGTTGGGTCAAACTCAAAGCTGTCCTGAGCTGCATGCAGCCCACAGGCCATGGGTTGGAGAACACTGACCTACTCCATTCCATATACTTAAGGGAGAAAAAAACTGAATTGTCAGTGATCGTGAAATATAATGAGGAAGAATATAAGTTTTTGTTTGTTGACTTGTGTTCCCCTGAAAGGTTGTTGATATCTTAACCCCTGAGACCTCATAATGTACTCTTTTTTTTTTTTTTTTTTTTTTTTTTTTGGACACGGGGTCCTTACAGATGTCATTTAGTTAATATAAAGTCATACTGGAGTAGGGTGGGATTTTATTCCAATATGAGTGATATCCAAAGAAAATATGGTAATATATACTCCATGGAATACTACTCAGCCATAAATAGGAATAAACTAATTCATTGGCAGAAACCTGGTTGGAGTTGAAGACTGTCATTCTAAGTGAAGAAACTTCAGGAATGAAAAACCAAACATCCTATGTTCTTACTCATAAGTGGGAGCTACCCTGTGAGAATGAAAGAGTGTAAGAATTACACAATATACTTTGGGCACTTGGTGAGACGGGATTGTGTACTGTGTATACTGCTCAGGTGATGGGTGCACGAAAATCTCAGAAATCACCACTAAAGAAACTCTTCATGTGACTAAACACCACCCGTTCCCCAAGATGAGTGGTATCCTTGTAAGATGAGAAAAGACAAAGAGATAGAAACATACAAAAAGAAGATCATTTGAAGACAGAGGCAGAAATTGGAGTGACACACAAGCCAAGAAACTCCAAAGATTGCTGACCATTTACACAAGCTAAAAGAGAGGCAATGAAATAGATCATTCCCTAGAGCCTTCAAAGGGAGGATAGCCCTGTTCACCCATTTAATTTGGAATTCTGCCCCAAGAACTGTGAGAGAATACATAACTGCTGTTGTAAGTCACCTGGCATGTGGTAATTTATTTGTTAAGCTCTGAGAACAAATATGGGATAATCATTTTTTATTCTAGGTTATCTGGAGATAGAATAACCAATTATCATTTAGAAATCACAGCTCTGCCTTGGGAGAAAGAGAGACTGTACTTTCTACAAAATGTCACTACTTCATGAGAACCTGGGAGTGGTACTTGGTCCAGATGAAATTCCCACTCAGTCCTTGCTCCCTTGAAGATAATGATGACATTATGATAAATGAAGGATGCCAGACACAAAACAGCAAATATGATTCCACTGCTGTGCAATATCTAGAATGGGCAAATTCACACAAAGTAGAATGGTGGTTACCAGAAACTGGTGCCATGGAGGATGAAAAATGAGAACTCATTGTTTGAACTGTTATGAGTGGAAAAAAATCAGCTTTTCAAGGTGGGAAATACAAGTGGTGGGAAGATGTTACCAGAGTGAGAAACAAAGACAATTAATATGTCTCAGATCTTGAGGAAAATCAGAATAGTTACTTGTTTTATCTATTTTATGACCTTTCAGCAGCATGGCAAAGGAGACAGGATCTCACAGAATTTTACAAATTGTATTTACAAGGAATTGGAATTGGGAGCATAGATAAGGTCTGCTCATCACAGAAAAAATGGGCTTTTAACATTTCTTTTAGTTTCAGGGTGGGGAAGGGAGAGAGGACACAGGGAAGCTTACAATAAATTTTTTGCTATTTATAGCTTTCTTGGGGACGAAAACACAAGAATGAATTCCAATATTAGGAATATTTTAAGCATATATCTTTAATATCATTCATACAAGACAAAAGTCAGTCCTGTTGGAGGAAATGCGTGAGTTTCACAGCTTTGTGAGCCCCTACTTGACCCAGGAAGCCCAGCTGATACCTTCTCTCATTTTGGTGTCTTAATATTATCAATGATTGCACAATGAGTTTTGACATGCATGTATTCTGAAGTAAGTAGAAATTCTAATTACTTACAGTTGGGGAAAAGAAGCTTGGTAACCTATACCAGTTTGGAGACCCATTTTTGCTTGTTGTGGCCTTCAGTGACAGACACAGGCACTCTGCTCCAAAGTCTGTGACTTCACAGGCCACCCGGGACAGCCCTGGATGCTTCTGGGATGGGAGAGGCCTCCATGGGATATTCCTAGTATGTCTGGAATTGGTTCCTTCCAGTGGGTCCTTGGTCTCACTGACTTCAAGAATGAAGCCGCATACCCTCACCGTAAGTGTTACAGTTCTTAAAGATGGTGTGTCTGGAGTTTGTTCCTTCAGATGTTCAGATGTATCCAGACTTTCTTCCTTCCTGTGGATTCGGGGTCTCACTTAATTTCAGGAGTGAAGCCGCAGACCTTCACAGTGAGTGTTACAGCTCTTAAAGGTGGCATGTCAGAGTTGTTTGTTCCTCCCATTGGGTTCGTGGTCTCAATGACCTCAGGAGTGAAGCCGCAGACCTTTTCAGTGAGTGTTACAGCTCATAAAAGTAGTGCAGACCTAAACTGTGAGAAGCAGAAAGATTTATTGTGAAGAGGGAAAGAACAAAGCTTCCACAGCGTGGAAGGGGACCTGAGGGGGTTGCCACTGCTGGATCAAGTGGCCTCATCCACATCCTGCTGATTGGTCCATTTTACAGAGAACTGAATGGTCCATTTTACAGAGTGTTCATTGGTCAGTTTTACAGAGTGCTAATTAGTCCATTTTTACAAACTGCTTATTGGTGCGTTTATAAACATTTAACTAGATACAGAGCACTGATTGGTGCATTTACAATCCTTTAGCTAGACAGAAAAGTTATCCAAGTCCCCACCCAACCCAGAAGTCAGGCTGGCTTCACCTGTCAATCCCCCCTCTAAATAGGACACTACAACAGCTGTTGGAAATTTGACCAATGACAGCTCTAGCTACTTCCTGCTGGATAGGGGTGAAGAAGGGGCAGTTACAGTGTCCTCCAGATAGGAACTCTTTAGGCCAGTGAAAGGGCCAATGGGTTGGTCCATGGTTCCTCAGCAGCAGTTGTTAGTTGAGCTTATTTGGGGTTACATTTGTTAGATCATCTGTAGCTTGTTGGCCTCAATTCTAGAGGAAATAAACTTGACGAGGAGGTTAAAAATTCAGGGCCCAAAGGTGAGTAACAGCACAATGGCTGCCACAGGGCCTAGAAAGGGAAGAAGCCATGTTGCCCAACTCCATATGTTGATATAGGAGTTTGAAAGGCATTGTCTGATTTCAGAAGACTTTTCATGTAATCACTAGGTGGCATCTCATACTATCCCTGACTGGTTAGTATAAAAACAACACTTTTTCCCTAAGAAGGTGCAGAGAACTCCTTTCTCAGCAGTGAGGAGGTCTAGGTATCAGGGGTTTTGGAGAGTCACTGTTGTCAAAGAGTCTATTTGAGATTGTAGAGTAAGGATATATTTCATTATTTCTTGCAAACTGTCAGAAATCCTTTGAGAGTCTGTGATAGTAGGATAATGCAGTAGATAAACTGGCTATTCTTGTTACTATAGCAGTAGCCATTCCTGACCCTATAAGTAGGGGTATTAGTTGTATGGCTCTGTGCTGACAGACTTGAACTTTGAGGGGTACTGATAAGGTCTGACTTCCTGTGGCAATGTTAATGTTGGGACTTAAAAAGACTGAACTGCAGATGTTGGTCGAGTTAGTGGGGAGACAGATATAGGTTGACATTCCACATAAGAAGAATATGTCTTGGCTGTGTAGACGGAACTGGTTGTGTATGTTAAAAAGATGTGTGAGGTTTTGTTTTCACTTTCCCATACTCCTAGAGTATGTCCCAAGGTAGGTCTTGTGAATGGCTGGAAACTGGTGGTGGGAGCAAACTGAGTGGCTCCTTGTGTTATGTTTTATTTTTGTCCTGGCAGGACCTACTGTATATAGTCCTATCACAAACAGTATGGTTAGTATGCTGCTTAATAATATGATGAAATAGTAAAAGGATTCTTTTAAACCAGCAAGGAGAGTTGTTAAAGATAAAGATTATGTAGGTTTTCACTTATCTGTTTTAAGGTTGAAGGTGTTTTTCTTTAGGATCAGTGGTAGGAGCCTTTTGAGTCTGGGATGTTTCCTTCCAAAATAGGAGAAGTAAGACCTCTAATAGTTTGCAGGTGTGTCAAGACTGGTCTGGCTAATCTTGGGACTCCTTATGGATGGTCACAGAGATTCCTCAGGGGATGTCTAAAATGTAACTTGGGTGTGGTGAATCCAAGATTCCACTCCTGCCACCTTAACTGCAGTGGAGGTAGAGAGGATTACCAAATATTGCCCTTCCCACAAAAAGTCCATAGTTGGGGAGGTAGAGGAGAGAGATTTGACCAACACTAGATCCCCTGGTTGAAACAACTCTGTTCCCTTTTCTCTTTGATATCCTTCATGTAGGTTTTTAAAGTTTTGTTGATATTTTTCCAAAGAAGTTACATCTTTGACCAAGTTGGCTGTTTCCCAATCAAGTAGGAGGTCATTTGTGAGAAAACATCATCCATACAGCATTTCATATGGACTGAGCCCCATTTTGTGAGGAGGATTTCAGATTATCAACAAGGCCATGGGCAAAAGAGTAGGCCATGGGCAAAAGAGTAGGCCATGGGAGATGAGTTTCTTGTGCTAGTTTCCTTAAGTGCCTCTTGAGTGTTTCATTTGCCTTCTTAACCTTCCTTGAGGATTGTGGCCTCCAGGCACAGTGAAGATGATATTGTATCCCTAGCACCCTGGAAATTCCCTCAGTTATCGTGACTTTAAAAGCCGGACCACTGTCATTCTGTAAGCTTTGGTGAAGCCCAAATCTAGGAATTATTTCATGAATTAGGACTTTACTTACTTCTTGAGACTTCTCTGGCTTGCAGGGGAAAGCTTCTATCCAATTTGTAAAGATATCAACACAGACCACGTATTGAAATCCTTTTGACTTAGGCATATGGATGAAGTCTAACTGCCAGTTATCTACAAGACAGTGACCTATTATTTGTTCCCTCTAAAGGGGTCTTATGATGGACCAAGGGATTATTCCTTTGGCACACCTCACAGGCTTTGACTACCTGTATGATTGTCTGGAGGAGATTTGGCCCTGTAAATAGGGAATTGGCCATTAGATGATTGTTTTCAATACCCATGTGAAAAGTTTTTTAGAGGGTTTTAAGTGTTTTCCACTGACTGGCTTCAGGTATAAGTATCTTTCCTTCTTCTGTCGTTAAACACCCCAAGAGGAGAAAACTATGCCCCCGTGAAAGCCCCTGTTCTGTTTCAGTCAGGAACTACTGGGGCTTAATCTCTTGGAGGGGGTCGTTCCATACCAAGGGTCCTTCCATAGGTATTTCTAATGGGAGGTTCCACCAGGCAACAATTTTTGCCTCAGCATCTGCCCGACCGTTTCCTTCTACCTTTTCTCCTTCATCTTTCTGATGGCCTTGGAAATGTAAGACTGACACCTACTTGGGTTTTTACAACTCCATAATTTCCTTGTGATATTTAATGGGGATTCCCCCAGAGGTTTGGAACTCCCTTTCTTTCCATATTACAGCATAGGCATGTATGATTAAATAAGCATACTTGCTATCTGTATACATATTTATTCTTTTTCCTTTTCCCAGTTCTAAGGCTCAGGTAAGTGCCACTAGTTCTCCTAACTGGGCACTGATCCCTAGAGGAAGAGACTTACTTTCAAGTATGGTTACATCACTAACTGAGGCATAACCTGCCCTTCATATCCCATTCTCCATCAATGAACTTCCATTGGTATATAGATCAGATTAGCTAAGAGGACTTCTAAGAGATCAACTCGGTCGGCATAAATCTAGACTATAAAGTGTTGACAGTCATGCTCAATTGGTTTCCCAGCCTCTGGGAGAAAAGTGGCAGGGTTGAAGGCCATGCATGTACATATTTGCAGCACCCGTCCCTCAAAGAGTAGTGCCTGGTATCTAAGTAGGCACTTATCTGATAGCCATATATTAGGGGAACTCCACCCCTGATATTTATTGTGGGTTCTTTTCTATTTCCCTAAGCATCTTGTCTGGTCTGAGAAATAAAGGGAAAGAGTACAAGAGGGAGAAATTTTAAAGCTAGGTGTCCGGAGGAACGATTACATGTAGGCAGGTTCCATGATGTTCCCTGAGCCATAAAAAAAGCAAGAGGTAATAAAATATCAGAAACTAAGTAAAGGCAGGGCGAGATCACAGGACTACAGGATGGAACAAATTAAAATTGCTAATGAAGTTTCGGGCACGCATTGTCTGATGACATCTTATCAGGACACAAGGTTTGAGAGTAGACAACCTCTCTGACCAAAATTTATTAGGCAGGAGCTTCCTCATCCTAATAAGCCTGGGAGTGCTACATGAGACCGGAGCTTAGTTCATCCCTTCGGTTTCAACTGTAAAAGGTGGCCACCTTAAGAGTACCATCTATAGACCTACCCTCAGAGTGCATTCTGTTTCTCAGGGATGTTTTTTGCTGAGAAAAACAATTCAGCAATATTTTTCCTATTTGCTTTTGAAAGAAGGGAAATATGGTTCTGTTCCACCTAGCTCACCAGCAGAGTCCAAGGCTATCTCCCTTGTTCCCTGAACATTGCTGTTATCCTGTCCCTTTTTACAAGGCACCCAGACTTCATATTCAAGCACACATGCTCTACAAACAATTTGTGCAGTTAACACAATCATCACAGGGTCCTGAGGTGATATTTATCCTCCTCCGCTTACAAAGATGATGATGGGATTAAGAGACTAAAGTAAAGACAGGCATAGGAGATCACAAGAGTATTGATTGGGGAAGTGATAAGTGTCCATGAAATCTTCATAATTTATATTCAGAGACTACAGTAAAGACAGGTGTAAGAAATTATAAAAGTATTAATTTGGAGGAATTAATAAATGTCCACAAAATCTTCACAATTTATGTTCTTCTGCCATGGCTTCAGCTGGTCTCTCCATTCGGGGTCCCTGACTCCCACAACAGCCATAAACTTCCTTTGGCACCTAGTATGCCATTTACATTATGAGTAGTCCAGACAGTAAGATCCTTTCCTTGTATTATTTTGATAGCCTCTGACACCAAGGCAGCCACTGACACAACTACCTTTAAACAGTGAGGCCAGCCTTTTGCTACTACATCAATTTCCTTAGTTAAGTATGACACTGATTGTGGGGTTGTCCCATGAGTCTGAGTAAGGACTCCAAGAGCTATTTCTTCTCTCTCTGTGATGTATAAAGAGAAGTTTTGTCCTGTGGGAAGGCTTAAAGATGGAGCTTGTACTAGGGACTTCTTTGAGGTTTTGAAGGGTGTTTCTGCTCCTATTTCCCATGCTACTAGATGAGTATTTGCCTTCTGTGTCTCCTTGATGAGAGTCTATAGGGGCCTGGCAGTTTTGCTGTATCTGGGGATCCATAGTTCACCAATGCTAGTGATTCTAAGCAACACCAGCAACTGTTTTAATGTCTTAGGGTAATGATAAGTCAATATAGTGTGTATTCATTCCTTGATGAGGGCCCTGGTTCCTCTGGCTAAGATTAGGCCTAGATATTTTACCTGCTATAGGCAAAGCTGGGTTTTCCACCTAGAAACTTTAGAAACTTTGTGCTCTTGATTAGCTAGAAAGTTCAAGAGATCTAGAGTAGCCTGCTGGCACAAGGCTTCTGAACTGGTAGCTAAAAGTAAATCATCCACATACTAAAGGACCAGAGTACCTGGACTTGAGAAGTGGCCTGGATCTTGGGCCAGTGCCTTAAAAAACAGGTGAGGGCTATCCCTACACCCTTGGGGCAAGACCGTCCATGTAAGTTGGGATGTGCGGTCTGTGGGATCCTTAAAGACAAAGAGGAACTGGTAGTCAGAGTGCAGGGGAATACGGAAGAAGACATCTTTGAGGTCTAGAACAGTGAACTATTCTGCTTCCTCTGGTATTTGAGAGAATAGGATATAGGGGTTTGGTACAACTGGATATAGAGGAATTACTGCCTCATTGATGAGTCTAAGCTCTCGCAATAGTCTCCACTGATTGTTCAGTTTTTTTTATGCCTAGAATTGGGGTGTTGCAGGGACTGCTGCATTTCCTTACTAAGCCTTGAGCTTTTAAACATTTAACAATATCCTGTAATCCTTTAAGAATTTCAGGCCTTAAGGGATATTGCCTTTGATAAGGAAAAGTGGTGGGATGTTTTAGCCTGATTTGGACTGGGTGGGCATTTTTTGACCTTCCAAATTGTCGATCCAATGCCCAGACTTCAGAGTTGATTCCCTCCTCAAGTAGGGAGCAAAAAACGGGTAACTTGTTCCCCATATTCATGTAGATAATAGCTCCAGTTTGGGCTAATATTTCCCTCCCTAATAAGGGTGTTGGACTTTCAGGCATAACAAAAATGTATGTGAAAAGGTCAGTCTCCCAATTACAACTAAGGAGATGGGAGAAATACTGTTTACAGACTGTGCCAGGATTCCTCAGATGGTAACAGACCTTGAAGATAGTCATCTGGGACAGGAGATTAGCACTGAGAAGTTTGGACCAGTGTCTAGGAGAAGTCAATTTCCTTGGCCTCAATGGTTAAACATATATGGGAGGGTGATGACATGAGCTGTTGCTTTCCCCAGGCACCTGCAGTCCTGTTGTTGGATCATCTAGCTGTGGGCTTCTGTCTCAGAGAACCATTTCACTCTAGGGCAGTACACCTTCCGGCAATTGCCTCAGCATAGCGGACAAGGATGGGAGAGATGGTGTTATTTCTCACTGGACAATCTTTTTTAAAGTGTTCTTGTAAACCACACTGATAACAAGCCCTACTGAGTGATTGGCATGTTCCACTTTCTGTCCTCTCTGAACACCAAGGTTCGTTTGTCTGAGGGCCATGACTAAGGCTGTGACCTTTGTCTGATCTCACTTTTCCTTTTGGACCTGGTCCTCTTGGTCCATATTATAGAACACCGAGTTTTCCAGGTTTAATAATCCTTCCAGATTTTGTTCAGGGCCCAGGGCTTGCTTTTAGAACTTTCTCCTGATATCTGTGGCTGATTGGGTAATATACTTATCTTTTAGAATCAGTTGATCCTCTAATGAGTCAGGTGCCAGGGGAGTATATTTTCTTAAGGCCTCCCATAGCCACTTGAGGAAGGCAGAAGGATTTTCTTCAATTCCCTGAATTATGGTGGACATCATTGAATAATTAATTGGCTTTTTCCTAATTCTCCTTAGTCCTTCTAGAACACAGGTCAGCAGATGTTTATGACTCCAGTCCCCATCTGAGTCATGGTCCTAGTGGGGATCCATACTGGGGATGGTTTACTGACCAGTAGGGATAATTGTCCCTTTCTTCAGGTGTCATTCTATCATTTACTTGACTAAGTTACCAGGTATCTCCAAACTCTCAGGCTACAGCTAAAGTCATATTCTTTTCATTAAAGGCCAGGAATTGATCTAACAATTGCATGACATCTCTTCTAGTGAGATGGAAGGCTTGCCCTAGACCCTGTAGGACATCTATGTACCTATAAGGATCATCTGAAAACTTCCCCAGGTCTGTCTTGATCTGCTTAAATCAGAGAGAAGGGGACACATACCCAAATTGGGCCAAATTCCCCTCCCCCTAGGCTTGAAGGGGACATAACTGATAGCCTGGGGGTTTTTTGGTCCCTTGGGGATTTCTTTGTCTGTTTTCTTCTGGGTGGGGGAGATTAGAGGAGGTTTATCATTAGTAGGAAGTGAAGGTATGGGGAGGCTAGGATATAGGGGTAACTAGAGAGGTCCTCCCATGGATGTAAATTGCAAGCTTTGCATAGTTGTGGATTCTTCTTCAATGAAAAGAAAGCTTGGCCATAAGGTACTTCTCTCCATTTGGCTTCCGTCCTACAGAAAAGGTCAAGCTGTAGAATAGCATTGTAATTTATACTTATCTCAGATGGCCATTTTTCCCCATCAGAGAGAGAATACTTCGGCCATGCCATAGTGCAGAAATAAAATGAGTCACCTCTTTTTCAGGGTTTCTGGGTCATATTGGTCCCAAATGGCTCACCCATCAAGGGTGAGCCTGTTGATGCCTGAGTGCTTCCCATCTGAAAGACAAAACCATGCACGTTTTTATTTGTTTATCCCCCTGCCCAAGAACCCACAATGGTTCCTGGACCCTGCTGATCAGAATAGTTACATGCACCAATGCAGCAGCAGAAACACCTCTTTCCCAAAAACCCACAACAGTCCCTGGACCCTGCTGATTGGAATAGTTGTGTTAACCGTTACAGCATCAGAAAACACTAGTTTTCCTACTAGATCACAAGGAGGATCAAGGAAGGTCAGATTTGGTGGTCCTTACCAACACATTTTCAAAAGCCTGTTAGAGTCCTAAGTGTTCTCCTGTTAGTATTGGGACTTTACCCCTGCCCTATAAAGATGTTATGCCCCCAAAAATGAAATGGAGGTTCATACCCTGAGGGATGGAAGGGATATCCAGAGTTGGAAGAGTGATATTTTTGTCCTCATTTATATGAATAGGAAGGTTACAATTTCTGAGGCTCCTCATATCCTAGCTTCAGGAATAGCTTTTGTTAGGCCCACTTGTCTGAGAAGGGATCCTAAAATTCCAGAAAGTCCCCTCTACAATGGAGCTTGAGGCAAAAAATATGTCTTTCTGATTAGTTAGCCCAGGTGCCCTAAAGAAGGTAACATAGTCCTGAAGTTTATACTAGAAATCATTCTTACAGGAGAAAATAGAATAACAAGAAAGATAGGGACTGGTTTTTAGAAGCAGGACTAGCCTTCGAGAAGAGAGGCAAGAAGTTTGTCTGACAGGCATTAGGACCCAGAAGGCAAGAGTCAGGATAGATAGAAAAGATGGACAAATTTTGCTTGAGTGACATGACTTTGATAGTTCCGCTCATGGCCGCAGGGTCAAACAACTTGTTGTCGGGATCCTAGAGCTGAATGGCTTTCCTCTCTGTTGACTCTTGGCTTAGCCAAGAAGGACTGGAAAAGCAAGAAGCTGGTTCCAGGCAAACCAACACTCCCAACTCCGAACAATCAGGTGTTGTTAGAGAGACCTTTCCCAGAAAGTCTGACAAGGATGTCTTTAGTCTGGCGGCCACATTCGTAAAGTTTAAATAGCCAACAGATGCCCAGTATGTAGCTTCCAAATTATAATGAAAAACAGGACAGAAAAGCAAGTGAAAGTGGTCTGATGGTGCTCACCACTGGGTGATAGTTGACTGTCCCTTCATGATCACCAAAATGTGTCTGGAATTCGTTCCTTTTGGTGGGTTCTTGGTCTCGCTGACTTAGGAATGAAGCCACAGGCCCTCATAGGAGTGTTATAGTTCTTAAAGATGGGGCCTCTGGAATTTGTTCCTTCAGATGTTCAGACGTGTCCAGAGTTTCTTCTTTCTGGTAGGTTCGTGGTTTCACTTGACTTCAGGAGTGAAGCTACAGACCTTTTCAGTGAGTGTTACAGGTTTTAAAGGTTATGTGTCCAGGGTTGTTTATTCCTCTCATTGGGTTTGTGGTCTCACTGACTTCAAGAGTGAAGCTGCAGACATTCACAGTGAGTGTTACAGCTCATGAAGGTAGTGTGGACCCAAACAGTGAGCAGCAGCAAGATTTATTGTGAAGAGCAAAAGAACAAAGCTTCCACAGCATGGAAGGGGACCTGAGCCAGTTGTCACTGCTGGCTCAGGGGGCCTTCTTCTATTCCCTTATTTGGCCCCACCCACATCATGCTGATTGGTTCATTTTACAAAGAGCTGATTGATCTGTCTTACAGAGTGTTCATTGGTCCATTTTACAGAGTGCTGATTGTTCCATTTTTACAGAGTTCTGATTGGTGCATTTATAAACCTTAGCTAGCAGAAAAGTTCTCCAAGTCTCCTACCCAATTAGCTAGACACAGAGCACTAACTGGTGTGTTTACAAACCTTTAGCTAGACAGAAAAGTTCTCTAAGTCCCCACCCAAATCAGAAACCCAGCCAGCTTCACCTCTTACTAGCATTCCTTGCAGTCTTTTCAGATAAAGAATCTGGCCTCTGAATGATCTGCTTGATTACTACCAGGTGCTCTTTGTTCTCCTCAGTAATAATTCAGCTAGTTGTTTTAGGTAGGAGACACTGTTTGGGAGACAGTGTGGAGAGGAAGTGGGGGGAAATGAAGGATGTAGCTGGAGGAACACTAGCATGAAGGGAAGATGAAAAATCCAGCAAATAATAAATGATGGGTCAGAAAGAACACAAGGCGGAAGTCTTACATGGAGGCAGTAGATGAAAATTCTATTCTACAAAGTCATTGTTTTGGGGGAAAAAAAGAAAATTAAAAGGGATGAGTTTGACAATTTTATACGTTTTCAAATTCAGTGATATTAACAGTACTTATGTTATTTTCATTTGAACTATCATGTCTCTAATTAACACCTAATGTAAACATCCTTTTGATATATTTTTTTACTCCAAGATTTCTAGTATTGCTTTGACTACCCTATTTTATTTGTATTCTCTTACGTTATTTTCCTTTTCCTACCTTATTTGGAGTTTACCTTGTTCTTTCTCTTCTGTGAAAGAAAATGAAAGTCATGGCTCTTTAATTTAAAATCTTCATTCTTTTTTAATTTAGTCATTCAGAGCCATAAATTTCTTAGTACAGTTTTAGTGTTATCCTGTAAATGTGATTCATTGTGCTTTCATTTGCATTTAGTTCAATTGTTTTATGATTTCTGATTTTTTTGTTTGACTCTTCCATTTATAATTTACAATTGTGTTACTCAGTTTCTAAAATTTGGACATTTCCTAGACATATTTTATTTATTGATTATAATTTAATGCTACTGTGGTAGAAGAACATACATTGTGTCATTTTGATTTTCTTCTAATTTTTTTTTTTTTTTTTTTTTTTGAGATGTGTGATATGGTTTGGCTCTCCGTCCTCAACCAAATATCAACTTTAATTGCAATCCCCACATGTGAAGGGAGGTACGTGGTGGAAAGTGACTAAATCATGGGGTTGGTTTTCCCCCTGCAAGTTCTCTTGATAGTGAGGGAACTCTCACAACATCTGGTGGTTTAAAAGTGGCGGTTTCCCCTGAACGGACTCTCTCTCTCCTGCTCCCTTGTGAAGTAGGTGCCTACATCCCATTTGCTTTCTGCCATGATTGTAAGGTTCCTGAGGCCTCCCCAGTCATGTGGAACTGTTAGTTGATTAAACCTCTTTCCTTTGTAAATTACCCAGTCTCAGGTATTCTTTATAGCAGTAGGAAAAATGACTAATAAAATGTATTTTCAGGTCTAAACTTAGTCTATCCTGGTAAATATGCTTGTGTCTATTTGATCACATATGTATCTTAGAAATTATCTTAAGAATACTTACGGGACACAAAAATACTCAACTTCAAAAGGTTAAATTTTACAAAGTATGGCATACAAAGAAAAGCTTCCAATAATGGGAAATCACCTGAAAAGGTAATTAATAAGATGAAGAAAAATCAATCAAAATAGTCCTAGAAATGACACAGACATTAGATTATGCAATGACATTAAGCAGTTCTTATAACTGTATTTCATGTGGTCATAAAGTTAGACTGAAACATCAAACATACATAAAATGCTCAAATAACATATCTGGATATAAAGTCTACAATGTGTGAGATCAAAACTGCAATTGAGCCAAGTTAACAGAAGGGTAGAGTTTGCAGGAAAAGATGACATGTGAATTTATAGACATATCAATAAAAACCCTACTAAACAAACAAAAAGCAGAGAAGAGAGATTTTGAAAAGTGAATAGACCTATGAGATTTAAGAATATTTTAACTACCTTAACACACATGTAATTGGAATCCCAGAAAAAGATAAATCACAGAAACCGTATTTGAAGATATAATGACAAAACATTTTTGTGTTTCATGGAAACTATACGCCCATATATTCAAGAAGCTCAGTCAAGATGCACAAAAATCACACACACAAAAAAATCCAACTTATAAAATTTGCAGATGGCGCTAAAGCTGTATTTAGGAGAAATGCACAGTACTCTATAATCTGAGTGCTGAAAAGTTTTGATTCAAGAAAATCTTACAGTCACACAGAGAGAAAATACAGGTTACATTTCACATGTTAAAGTAATGATTGCAGCAAATTTCATGTGAAAAATAATGCCCACTAGAAGACAACAGAATTATGTGTCTAAAGCACTAAGGGGGAAAGGTAATCTAGAATTGAATAACTAGCAAAAATATTATTTAAAATCAGAGAAGATGTAGACATGTGCAAAAACACAAGAACAGAAAGAATTGATTAACCCAGACCACACTGCAAGAAGGAGTGAGAACATCCTTCAAACAGAAGGAAAATGATACCAGGTATGATTGTGGAAATATGTATTTGTACAAAGTAGCAAAGAACACTAGAATTTGTGGCTGAAATAATAATATTGTATAGGGTCTATTTCAAAAAAAATGTATAGGGTATTTTGTATGTATATATTACATATTTTATAAATACTATATATAGTATATATTTAAATATTAAAAATAAATACTGGTGTATATATAAATATATTTATGTATATGTTTTTTTCCTTCCAATATCCTTTATGTTTTCGTTGTACATGTTAATGAAAATACCTCAACTTTAAGACTACATGTGTCAAAATAAACAAAATAGCAATTGAACAGCATTTTCCACTTCGATTGTAGCTAAACAATTTATTTCTCTCTTTTATTTTAATTTCAAGTTGACAATTTCGTTAAGCTTTGCCAAAACTGCAGTAACTTTGCCTGTCAGGTTGTTAGCAGTTTGTTGCAATTTATGTATATTATGTGGCCAGAAAATTTATAGAAGTCAGGCAATTAATCAGAATACTGAAAACATTTCTACTTAAAAAGTCAGTTAATTCAACCATGTCTTAGAAGCGGTAATTTATCTGTTGATTTCTGAGAAAATATACTACATGAAATAAGTATGTCACATATTTTCTCTCAAGTTCAAAACAACTGAGTAATTTCTTTCTGGATGTCTTAGCATTGAGTCATAATCTGGTGGTTACACCCCTCAAAATTTTCTTCCTGCTTTCTCTTTTCCCAAAGGTAATGGTGATCATTAAAAAGTCAGGAAACAGCAAGTGCTGGAGAGGATGTGGAGAAATAGGAACGCTTTTAGACTGTTGGTGAGACTGTAAACTAGTTCAACCATTGTGGAAGACAGTGAAGCATTTCCTCAAGGATCTAGAACTAGAAATACCCTTTGACCCAGCCATCCAATTACTGGGTATATAATCAAAGGATTATAAATCATCCTGCTTTAAAGACATATGCACAGGAATGTTTATTGTGGCACTATTCACAATAGCAAAGACTTGGAATCAACCCAAATGTCCATTAATGACAGATTGGATTAAGAAAATGTGGCACATATACACCAAGGAATGCTACGCAACCATAAAAAGGAGGAGTTCATGCCCTTTGTAAGGACATGGATGCAGTTGGAAACCATAATTCTCAGCAAACTATCACAAGAACAGAAAGCCAAACATTGCATGTTCTCACTCACAGGTGGCAATTGAACAATTAGAACACATGGACACAGGAAGGGGAACATCACACACAGGGGCCTGTTTTGGGGTGTGTGGAAAGGGAGAGGGGAGGGATAGCATTAGGAGATAAACCTAATGTAAATGAGGTGTTAATGTGTGTAGTACACCAACATGGCCTATGTATATATATGTAACAAACTGCACATTGTGCACATGCACCCTAGAACTTAAAGTATAATAATAACAATAAAAACAGGAATGAAGTCTAAATAGAGAAAACTGTATTTCCTTTTAAAAGCAAAATAAGTGAACACATTTTATGGAGAGTCCATGGTTTCCCTTGTAATTTTCATGAAGGGAGAAATAAAAATCTGACTTGCATGTAAAATGATACAAATATATATGACTTCTCATATGAAGACTAAATTCTTATGGATTTATTGGTTTTTCTTTTACAATAGAAATTGTACAATTGAGAGGAAATCATTTTAGGAGGCTTTCTTACAGTAAATAAATAAGTCAAATTGAAGATAGGCTTTTACAAACTCTTAAATTCCATTGTTCTTAAGAGTTATCCAGTTTATGGAAAAGTAGAATGACCCCAAAGGATGGGTGAGAACATTTTTGAGAGTGCTCATAGACACCTGTTGCCAGAAGTAGAGGGGATTGGGTACCTTTCTCTGTACAGGTAGTGTGTCCAAGTGCCACGAAGCAATTGGACATCACCTTTGCCTTCTGAGTTGTTACCTGTTTTGTGATCAATGAGCAACTAGATGTCATTTGATTTGGCTTGAAGCAGAGTCATAGCAGTGCTTGCTTGGTTTCCCTAATCTTGTCTGTTTTACTGATGTCTTTCTCCAGGGTTTAAACCTGGTACCTTCTTAAAGGAGACACTTCAGAGAGAAAGCAAAATATAATATTATCTCTATTTTACATTTATATATCTATTCTCTCTCTGTGTGTGTCTCTCTCTCTGAACCTATCTGCAGTTGTCTGTAAAACCCTACATAAAGAAACAGTAAGTTTATGCTTGTAAACAGAATGGTCATTCCTTTCCTGTTATTAAGGAGACACTAACAGTTTGACCAGGTGGCAAAAAAAGTGTACAACTATATTTTAGAGAAAATGTTAGCTTGGTCTTAGGTAGAAAAGTTGTAGCTTTCCCATGTGGCATAAAATGGAAGTGATCTAGTTAATATTATTTTTTCATATTGACAGTTTTTTTTAAAAAAAACACGTATCTTCTGAGTTCAATTGCATTTGCATCTTTAACACAAAAACTAGCAGTTAGGATGAATCATGTCTATTTTCTTCTAATATCCAGTCTCTGACACAATGAATTCCTACTGTTGTCTTCAACCTTTTCATTTTGAGCTTCATCTTGGCAAAGATGTAATCTTGCCTACTAAATCTCATGTGACAAGTGATTAATAAGACAAACATACAGTAATAGCCTTCTCCTATAAGACCGTTTCTGAAGACTATAGGTTTCCCCATCCACAGCACATTCTAAAAGGTCTTCCTTGGTTTCCCCAATCTTGTCCAGTTTTTGGATATCTTCCTCCAGGGTTTAAACCCAGCACTTTCTTAAAGGAGACACTACAGAGAGAAAACAAAATTCCTTCCATTAATGATAGTGCTCAAATCACTTAAATCAAGTCTGCAGTATTAACCCATCTAGAAAAATGTCATATCCATAAAATGTTTTAGGAAAGGTCCAGCTACACAATTAGGCTACTTTATCTGATCATTTAACACATGTCTGTTTGCTATTTGTATTTGGTGCTTCTGTATTTAGTTCTTCTGTATTTAATGATGGTCAGGAAAGACCAAGGACCCAGAAAATAGAGAGTCTGAGGGCAGAATAGTAAGAAATATTTTTTGCCTTTAATTTTAGTTGCAGAAGATATATTTATAAAGTCAATGAAATGCAAATTAGTTTCCCACAAACATGTTCTGGATGACTAGTTAGTGGAATTGTACTTTCTATTTGCCCTTCTGTATGTAAGTAGTTTTAAATGTCTCAAAAAAAAAAAAAATGTCTCCAGATATCCCATCATTCCTGTTATGTTCAAATTCTATGGCTAGGATGGCCACTTTTTATGAGATTTATTTCCTCCAATAATCAAGAATATGTGTTATTAAGCAGATTGTCCCTTGTTAATTATATAGTTGTCAATTTCTCTTCATTCATAGTGTTCTAAATCATAAAATTAATAGTGTGTTTTCACCTGTTAATTAAATGGAACCCATCAATAGTGGGTAATTCTGTTTTTCTTTTATGTGTTTGATTGCATGCCTCCATGAACAGCCACATAAAATGTTGTGTTTTACCTTAATAAATAAGCAGGGTTATGAGGTAGAAAATGTGACTCTTTGGCTATTGGCTGAATGGAACATTCACATTTATAGTCTGTGGACAAAGGTCACCATGTTTTGTGTTCATGATTCATAAATGACAACAGGGTCAGAGAAGGGCTTGTCTGCTGTGATGGGGCAGGCTTTGTCCTGGGTTCTGAGATCTGCTAGAGTAAACAGGAATGGGCTATCCTGAGTGGGGAGTAGAATAAAGCAGCCAGAATCAGGGACCAGCTGAACATCAAAGACCCATTTAGACAGCAGGGTCACTGCAGAAATGTATCAGCAGAGTGAGGAGAAGAAAGAGGAATAAGTCAGGCTTGCTGCTTTCTAGAGGAGCAAAAAGAGCTCCTATCTAAGACCAAACTTGCACTTATCTAGTATTCCATCTTAATTATGAATCTCAGGGAGCCCTGCCCGGTGGTCCATCCGTTGTCATAGTCACCATGCCCGAATATTTTCTGTGCATGACTGATCTACTGCCTCTACTGCAATACCTTGAAACCTAACCCTATACCTCAATTACTATGAGCAGCCCTAGGAGACAAACCCAGTCTTATTCCTTGTTATGTTCTCTTTGTCACTTTACACAATCACAATAAAAGCTTAATGCATATGTTTTAGAGAAATGGGTGTTTGAAAAGCAGGTGCATATGTGTGGAGGCAATACAAGTAGACAGAGAGCAGAATTAGGATTGAGAGTGTCTTGCACATGAAAATGATGAGGAATGTATGTCTACCTCAGAAAGGTAGGAGAAGGATGAGTGACATCAAATTTAACCAAAAGAGCAACAAAGCTAAACTTTCTTTTAGCTTGTATTAGTGGTACCTCCTTCTAGATTCCATCTTCAAAGTTTCACTGTCATGTTGGGCACCATATTGGGGAAAATCATGGACTAGACCTGTGAGAACCTTATCTTTGTTATGCAAGTTTCCAGTAGGAAAATATTGGTTTGGGCTCAAGACAGAGTTTGGGTGAGGCTGATGGAGAAAATTGAAAATGGATCCTTTTCCTTCCATAATGTGACTGTGTTTCCAAATTGAGATGATGTACTAGGACACTGGATAGAGAACATGTATACAAACACATCATAGTATCTAGAGAAGGCTTTCATGTCTCTTTGAAATTTGGCAACATCAGTGGAAGCTGATTGCAAATTCCATAAGGAACTGATTTTTTGGGAACCATTCATTTGCATGAGTAGATTTAGGTAAAACTATTTTTAAAAATCCAATCTAACATATTTATATTTTTAAAGCAATATTTTAAGTACTATAAAAATAAAATAAAATGAGTGATTTCTCCAGTGAAAGAAATCATTGCACTGACGTCATCAAGTATTTATCTATTTGTTTTTAATTTTTATTTTGTGTTGACACATGGTCTCCCTATGTTGTCTGAGCTGGTCTCGAGTTCTTAAGCTCAAATAATCCTCTGTTATTTATTTTTATTTTTGCTATTCCTTTAGCATCAGGATCTTGCTCTGTCATCCAGGCTGAAGTATGGTGATGCAATGAAATCTCACTGTGATCTCAAATTCCTGGGTTCAAGTTATCTTCTTCCTCCCTCACCACCCAGTATTTTAAGCAGAGACCTTATATCTGGAGATTTTCTACTCTAAAATCAGAGTCAGGCTCAGAGGTACATACTGCATGCTAGGAGTAGCAATAACCAAACTTAAATTGAAATTTAAAAGAAACTGCTCCAGGTACATAATCTTGTGTCTGACTCACTTCCACACCTTATATGTTTTTCTAATTCGTCAAATAACAATGATCTAGCATAGGTTGGAAAATATTATAATAAGTCACACACAGGTTCATATTATATACCAGCAAATAATTTTTTGGAATAGATCTAATGGTCACTAATATTTACCTTCTATTTAATCATAAAAATATTAAAAGTAAATTTACGCTTTTTTTCTTCTATTGTAATCGATTTTTTCCCATTACTCATTTTAATATTGTTCAGATGGTCCTCTTCTTCTCTGAAGAACTTTATAGTTTTTCTGCCTTTAGATTTAGAAAGTCAGAGAATAAGCAAAATAAAATAAAATAAAAGGCTAAAATAATATAAGCTTTTTTAAAGGCTCCCAATTACACATGTGGTCCCTGGAAAATGAAAAGAGAAGTCTGCCAAAGAATGTTTTTTGTTTTTTGTTTTTTCTTACATGAGTCTGTAAAATGATAACTTTAATTTTCAGGGTTTCCCGACTGTGTCTACCCATTAAAAAATGAACTAATATGCTTTCAATGTATGCATTTTTCCCCAAAATCACTGATCAGGATGAGCAATTTGGAGCATTTAGGCACATCTTTTGTTTCTTTTGTCTTATTTTGTTTTGTTTCACCTTTCTGGGGCTCCTCTCATTGTCCTTTTAATATAGATACTAAATCCCTTGAATATATTTTCTGATGGTGGTCTTTAATGTGCCTTTCATTCTGTTTTTTGATTATTTGTTTTTTTTTTTTTTTTTTAGATACAGAGTCTCATTTTTTCTTCTCATGTGGCTGGAGTGCTGTGATGTGATCATAGGTCAATGTAGCGTCAACCTCCTGGGCTCAAGAGGTCTTCCTGCCTTAGCCTGCTAAGTAGCTGGAACTACAAGTGCCTGTTGTTATTCCTGGATATTTCTTGTTTTTTGTTTTGTTTTGTATTTTTTTTTTTTGTTTTGCAGTGATAAGGTCTCTATTGCTCAGGCTGGTCTCCAACTCCTGTCCTCAAGCCATCCTCCCACTTCAGCCTCCCAAAGTTTCTGAATAACAAATATAAGCTATCACTCCTGGCCAACCTCTTATTCCAGAAGAAAAGGTTATATATAAAAAGACACAATATTAAATGCATATAGCAACAGAATGGGCCCATATATTACAAGGACAAAGGACTGATTAATAATCTGGTGAAAAGGACTTTCTGTTCAACCTGCTAGGGAAACTTTGGCCTGTGAGCACTCCAGGGAGATAAATCCCATAAGTGATGTGAAAAGGCACTGAGCACAATCATCTATCAAACAGAGGGTATTCTGAAATAGATCCTGGACTGCTTAAACTGCTGACCATCTCTCCAAGGATCAATTCTTTGAGATTGGAGAAGATAAAAAGTAAATTCAAATAGATCAAATAGAGTGGTGCAGGGTACAATGAATGGGTGTGCATGGTGTGAAACAGTTGAGGATGCCTTCAGACTGGGGCAGTCTTTAATGGGTGTAGAGGTTAAGAGAGGACACGATAACAGTTAGTTTTATTTCTCTCACATTATGGCTATGGTATGACACAGTGACTCCTCCTTACCTGTCTTCACTCATATTGGGAAATGCAAAATTTTCTTAGCAAAATCCAGGTGGGATAGAAGTTTGGAGCTGGAGAGAAGCTGGGAAAAATAGACATGAATTCATGCACCTCTGAAAATTTATTCTCCCTCTCTCTCTTTTCTTCTGGGATTCTCCTACAGTATAACCTGTAGAAAGGCTTGAACCCAATTAGTTAATTTGAAAATGTGAGCAAACAAGTGCAGAGCTACCAGGGGATTGTAATTGCTGGAAGGTAGTTGAGTTACCAGCAGCCTGTGCAGCCATCTCAATTCTTGCCTCCTCAGAAGAAAGAATTCAACTGAGGGCCATAAGGAGAAAAAGAGACAAAAGCAAGTATCAGAGCAGTAGCAGTTTATTTAAAAAGACTTTAAACAAGGAAAAAAAGAAAGTGCACTTGGAAGAGACCCAAGTGGGCAACTTGAAGAACAAGCGTGACATTCGACCTTGAATATAGGACTTTGTAAGCTGTCCCACTTCAGTGTGCACCTCTTTCCCATGATTTTGCACTTAGGGTGCGCTGCCCACATGCACAGTACCCTCTTTAGTCTAGGGAAATAAGCACATGCAGTGTGTTCAGCAAGTTGTATGCATGCTCATCTGAAGCTTTCTTCCCTTTTCTGGTGGAATGTCCCCCATAGCTCATACACTGCCATTTGTCTCTTATTGCACATGGCTGGGACGTTGTTTCTACTTGGTGCTTGCATTCAATTAACACTTTAGTTCAACACATGTGTGCAACTAGTAAATGGTCTCTTCCTGGTGCCAGCTGCCAATTTATCCCTTTTAGTGTGGCAATGTGATAATTCTCAAATCATAACCCTATTCTCACATGATATTCCTGGTGGTAGTGAAAACGTCCCCTCCTGCTCTGTTCATGCCTCTCTAACCATCTGTAACAGGATAGGAAGGGTGGAACAACTAATAAAAATAACTTTTAACAAACTTGGTGATTGATGCTTCATCCCATTGAGACTTAGAAACTTAAAAATTGTTTCTCACAAATGCATATTTGGGGATGAAAAGGTAAAATATAGAAGCATTGATTTTAAGCACCCATTTCCTTCATTTGCTAAACCTGGCCGCTTAAATGTATAAACTCCTTCAATATTTTCTATTTCTCTCTGGGAAGTTGCAGAATCTTACAATTTCAGAAAGATGCTAATGCATTTGCCTGAACTAAATAAGACCTGCATGTAACTGACCACCAAAATAGTATGCATTGGAGGTAGTACTAAAATAGTCTGAAGTAATGCACGAAAGTATCCAATAGGATTCTCGGGGGCGTGCCTAAGATGGCCAAATAGGAACAGCTCCAGCCTCCAGCTCCTAGGGTGAGCAACACAGAAGACGGGTGATTTCTGCATTTTCAACTGAGTTACCAGGTTCATCTCACTGGGGAGTGTCAGACAGTTGGCGCTGGTCTGCGGGTGCAGCTCAACCAGTGAGAGCTGAAGCAGGGTGAGGCATCGCCTCATCTGGGAAGCACAAAGGGGAAGGGAATTCCTTTTCCTAGCCAAAGGAAATTGAGACACACAACACCTGGAAAATTGGGTAACTCCTGCCATAATACTGTGCTTTACCAAGGGACTTAGCAAATGGCAAACCAGGAGATTATATCCCACACCTAACCCCGAGGGTCCCACACCCATGGAGTCTCACTGTTAGAACAGCAGTCTGAGATCTAACTGCAAGACAGCAGTCATAGTGGGGGAGGGGTGCCCACCATTGCTGAGGCTTAAGTAGATAAACAAAGCCACCAGGAAACTCGAATTGGTTGGAGCCTACCACAGCTCAAGGAGGCCAGTCTGCCTCTGTAGACTCCTCCTCTGGGGACAGGTCATAACTAAAAAAAAAAGCAGCTGAAACCTCAGCAGAGGTAAATGCCTCAAACTGACAGCTTTGAAGAGACCAGTGGATCTCCCAGCATGGAGGTTCAGATCTGACAATGGACAGAATGTTTGCTCAAGTGGGTCCCTGACCCCTGAGTAGCCTAAATGGGAGACATGCCCCACTAGGTGCAGACACACCTCACACCTCACACCTCACACCTCATACCTCACACGGCAGGGTACACCCCTGACACGAAGATTCCAGAGAAAGAATCAGACAGCAACACTCCCTGTTCAACAATATTATATATTCTGCAGACTCCACTGCTGATACACAGGCAAACAGGGTCTGGAGTGGACCTCAAGCAGACTCCAACAGACCTATAGCTGAGGGTCCTCATTGGTAGAAGGAAAACTAACAAACAGAAAGAACACCCACACCAAAACCCTATCAATACGTCACTATCATCAAAGACCAAAGGCAGATACAACAACAAAGATGGGGAAAAAGCAGTACAGAAAAGCTGGAAATTCAAAAAATCTGAATGCATCTCCCCCTCCAAAGGAAAGCAGCTCATCACCAGCAACGGAACAAAGCTGGATGGAGAATGACTTTGACAAGTCGAGAGAAGTCTTCAGTCAATCAAACAACTCAGAGCTAAAGGAGGAACTACATAACCAGCGCAAAGAAACTAAAAACCTTGAAAAAAGATTTGATGAATGACTAACTAGAATAACCAATGTAGAGAAGTCCTTAAAAGAACTGATAGAGATGAAAACCATAACACAAGAACTATGTGACAAACGCACGAGCTTCAGTAACCAACTTGATCATCTGGAAGAAAGAATATTATCAACTGAAGATCAAATGAATGAAATGAAGTGAGAAGAGAAGTGTAGAGAAAAAAGAGTAAAAAGAAGTGAACAAAGCGTCCAAAACATATGGGAGTATGTGAAAGGACCAAATCTATGTATGATTGATGTGCCTGAAAATGATGGGGAAAATGGAAACAAGTCAGGAAAAACTCTGCAGGATATCATCCAGGAGACCTTCTCCAACCCGGTATGGTAGGCCAACATTCAAATTCAGGAAATACGGCTGAAGGGGGCAGAGCAAGATGGCCGAATAGGAACAGCTACAGTCTCCAACTCCCAGCGCGAGTGACACAGAAGACCGGTGATTTCTGCATTTTCAACTGAGATACTGGGTTCATCTCACTAGGGAGTGCTGGACAATCGGTACTGGTCAGCTGATGCAGCCTGACCAGCGAGAGCTGAAGCAGGGCGAGGCTTGGCCTCACATGGGAAGTGCAAGGGGGAAGGGAATCCCTTTTCCTAGTCAGGGGAACTGAGACACACAACACCTGGAAAATCAGGTAACTGCCACCCCAATACTGCACTTTAAGCAAATGAGCACACCAGGAGATTGTATCCCACTCCTGGCCAAGAGGGTCCCACGCCCACGGAGCCTCCATCATTGCTAGCACAGCAGTCTGCGATCGAACCGCAAGGCAGCGGTGAGGCTGGGAGAGGGGCACCCGACATTGCTGAGGCTTAAGCAGGTAAACAAAGCGGCTGGGAAGCTCGAACTGGGTGGAGTTCAAAGTAGCTAAAGGAAACCTGCCTGTCTCTGTAGACTCCACCTCTGGGGACAGGGCACAACTAAACAACAACAAAAGCAGCAGAAACCTCTGCAGACACAAACGATTCTGTCTAACAACTTTGAAGAGAGCAGTGGATCTCCCAACACAGAGGTTGAGATCTGAGAAGGGGCAGACTGCCTGTTCAAGTGGGTCCCTGACCCCTGAGTAGTCTAACTGGGAGACATCCCCCACTAGGGGCAGTCTGACATCCCACACCTCACAGGGTGGAGTACACCCCTGAGAGGAAGCTTCCAAAGCAAGAATCAGACAGGTACACTCACTGTTCAGCAATATTCTATCTTCTGCAGCCTCTGCTGCTGATACCCAGGCAAACAGGGTCTGGAGTGGACCTCAAGCAATCTCCAACAGACCTACAGCTGAGGGTCCTGATTGTTAGAAGGAAAACTATCAAACAGGAAGGACACCTACACCAAAACCCCATCAGTACGTCACCATCATCAAAGACCAGAGGCAGATAAAACCACAAAGATGGGGAAAAAGCAGGGCAGAAAAGCGGGAAATTCAAAAAATAAGAGCGCATATAACCCGGCAAAGGAGTGCAGCTCATCGCCAGCAACGGATCAAAGCTGGACAGAGAATGACTTTGACAAGATGAGAGAAGAAGGCTTCAGTCCGTCAAACTTCTCAGAGCTAAAGGAAGAATTATGTACCCAGCTCAAAGAAACTAAAAATCTTGAAAAAGAAAGTGGAAGAATTGATGGCTAGAGTAATTAATGCAGAGAAGGTCATAAACGAAATGAAAGAGATGAAAACCATGACACGAAAAATATGTGACAAATGCACAAGCTTCAGTAACCGACTCGATCAACTGGAAGAAAGAGTATCAGCAATTGAGGATCAAATGAATGAAATGAAGCAAGAAGAGAAACCAAAGAAAAAAGAAGAAAAAGAAATGAACAAAGCCTGCAAGAAGTATGGGATTATGTAAAAAGACCAAATCTACGTCTGATTGGGGTGCGTGAAAGTGAGGGGGAAAATGGAACCAAGTTGGAAAACACTCTTCAGGATATAATCCAGGAGAACTTCGCCAACCTAGTAGGGCAGGCCAACATTCAAATCCAGGAAATACAGAGAACTCCACAAAGATACTCCTCGAGAAGAGCAACTCCAAGACACATAATTGCCAGATTCACCAAAGTTGAAATGAAGGAAAAAATCTTAAAGGCAGCCAGAGAGAAAGGTCGGGTTACCCACAAAGGGAAGCCCATCAGACTAACAGCAGATCTCTCGGCAGAAACTCTACAAGCCAGAACACAGTGGGGACCAATATTCAACATTCTTAAAGAAAAGAATTTTCAACCCAGAATTTCATATCCAGCCAAACTAAGTTTCATAAGTGAAGGAGAAATAAAATCCTTTACAGATAAGCAAATGCTTAGAGATATTGTCACCACTAGACCTGCCTTAAAAGAGACCCTGAAGGAAACACTAAACATGGAAAGGAACAACCGGTATCAGCCACTCCAAAAACATGCCAAAATGTAAAGGCCATCGAGGGTAGGAAGAAACTGAATCAACTAACGAGCAAACTAACCAGTTAATATCATAATGGCAGGATCAAATTCACACATAACAACATGTATCTTAAATGTAAATGGTAAATGGTCCAATTAAAAGACACAGACTGGCAAACTGGATAAAGAGTCAAGACCCATCAGTCTGCTGTATTCAGGAGACCCATCTCACATGCAGAGACATACATAGGCTCAAAATACAGGGATGGAGGAAGATCAACCAAGCAAATGGAGAACAAAGAAAAGCAGGGGTTGCAATACTAGTCTCTGATAAAACAGACTTTAAACCATCAAAGATCCAAATAGACAAAGAAGACCATTACCTGATGGTAAAGGGATCAATTCAACAGGAAAAGCTAAGTATCCTGAATATACATGCACCCAATACAGGAGCACTCAGATTCATAAAGCAAGTCCTTACAGACTTACAAAGAGACTTAGACTCCCATACAATAATAATGGGAGACTTCAGCACTCCACTGTTAACATTAGACAGATCAACGAGACAGAAAGTTAACAAGGATATCCAGGAATTGAACTCATCTCTGCAGAAAGCAGACCTAATAGACATCTATAGAACAAACTTACACTCTCCCAAGACTAAACCAGGAAGAAGCTGAATCCCTGAATAGACCAATAGCCGGCTCTGAAATTGAGGCAATAATTAATAGCCTACCAACCAAAAAAAGTCCAGGACCAGATGGATTCACAGCTGAATTCTACCAGTGGTACAAGGAGGAGTTGGTACCATTCCTTCTGAAACTATTCCAATCAATAGAAAAAGAGGGAATCCTCCCTAACTCATTTTATGAGGCCAACATCATCCTGATACCAAAGCCTGGCAGAGACACAACAAAAAAAGAGAATTTTAGACCAATATCCCTGATGAACATCCATGCAAAAATCCTCAATAAAATACTGGCAAACTGGATTCAGCAGCACATCAAAAAGCTTATCCACCATGATCAAGTGGGCTTCATCCCTGGGATGCAAGGCTGGTTCAACATTCACAAATCAATAAACATAATCCAGCATATAAACAGAACAAAAGACAAAAACCACATGATTATCTCAATAGATGCAGAAAAGGCTTTTGAAAAAATTCTACAGCCCTTCATGCTAAAAACGCTCAATAAATTAGGTATTGATGGAACGTACCTCAAAATAATAAGAACTATTTATGACAAACCCACAGCCAATATCATACTGAATGGCAAAAGCTGGAAGCATTCTCTTTGAAAAGTGACACAAGACAGGGATGCCCTCTCTCAGCACTCCTATTCAACGTAGTGTTGGAAGTTCTGGCTAGAGCAATCAGGCAAGAGAAAGAAATAAAGGGTATTCCGTTAGGAAAGGAAGTCAAATTGTCCCTCTTTGCAGATGACATGATTGTATATTTAGAAAACCCCATCGTCTCAGCCCAAAATCTACTTAAGCTGATAAGCAACTTCAGCAATGTCTCAGGATACAAAATTAATGTGCAAAAATCACAAGCATTCTTATACACCAGTAACAGACAAGCAAAGAGCCAAATCATGAATGAACTTCCATTCACAATTGCTTCAAAGAGAATAAAATACCTAGGAATCCAACTGACAAGGAATGTAAAGGACCTCTTCAAGGAGAACTACAAACCACTGCTCAGTGAAATAAAAGAGGACATAAACAAATGGGAGAACATACCATGCTCATGGATAGGAAGAATCAATATCGTGAAAATGGCCATACTGCCCAAGGTTATTTATATATTCAATGCCATCCCCATCAAACTACCAATGAGTTTCTTCACAGAATTGGAAAAAAACTGCTTTAAAGTTCATATGGAACCAAAAAAGAGCCCGCATCTCCAAGACAATCTTAAGTCAAAAGAACAAAGCTGGAGGCATCACGCTACCTGACTTCAAACTATACTACAAGGCTACAGTAACCAAAACAGCATGGTAGTGGTACCAAAACAGAGATATAGACCAATGGAACCGAACAGAGTCCTCAGAAATAATACCACACATCTACAGCCATCTGATCTTTGACAAACCTGAGAGAAACAAGAAATGGGGAAAGGATTCCCTATTTAATAAATGGTGCTGGGAAAATTGGCCAGCCATAAGTAGAAAGCTGAAACTGGATCCTTTCCTTACTCCTTATACGAAAATTAATTCAAGATGGATTAGAGACTTAAATGTTAGACCTAATACCATAAAAATCCTAGAGGAAAACCTAGGTAGTACCATTCAGGACATAGGCATGGGCAAAGACTTCATGTCTAAAACACCAAAAACAATGGTAGCAAAAGCCAAAATTGACAAATGGGATCTCATTAAACTAAAGAGCTTCTACACAGCAAACAAAACTACCATCAGAGTGAACAGGCAACCTACAGAATGGGAGAAAATTTTTGCAATCTACTCATCTGACAAAGAGCTAATATCCAGAACCTACAAAGAACTCAAACAAATTTACAAGAAAAAAACAAACAACCCATCAAAAAGTGGATAAAGGATATGAACTGACACTTCTCCAAAGAAGACATTAATGCAGCCAACAGACACATGAAAAAATGTTCATCATCACTGGCCATCAGAGAATTGCAAACCAAAATCACAATGAGATACCATCTCACACCAGTTAGAATGGCGGTCATTAAAAAGTCAGGAAACAACAGGTGCTGGAGAGGATGTGGAGAAATAGGAACATTTTTACACTGTTGGTGGGATTGTAAACTAGTTCAACCATTATGGAAAACAGTATGGCGATTCCTCAAGGATCTAGAACTAGAAGTACCATATGACCCAGCCATCCTATTACTGGGTATATACCCAAAGGATTATAAATCATGCTGTTATAAAGACACATGCACATGTATGTTTATTGTGGCACTACTCACAATAGCAAAGACTTGGAATCAACCCAAATGTCCATCAGTGACAGACTGGATTAAGAAAATGTGGCACATATACACCATGGAATACTATGCAGCCATCAAAAAGGATGAGTTTGTGTCTTTTGTAGGACATGGATGCAGCTGGAAACCATCATTCTTAGCCAACTATCACAAGAACAGAAAACCAAACACCGCATGTTCTCACTCATAGGTGGGAACTGAACAATGAGATCACTTGGACTCAGGAAGGAGAACATCACACACCGGGGCCTATCATGGGGAGGGGGTAGGGGGGAGGGATTGCATTGGGAGTTACACCTGATGGAAATGACGAGTTGATGGGTGCTGACGAGTTGATGGGTGCAGAACAGCAAAATGGCACAAGTATACATATGTAACAAACCTGCACGTTATGCACATGTACCCTAGAACTTAAAGTATAATAATAATAATAAATAAATAAAAATAATTAAAAAATTTAAAAAAACAAAAAAATAAGCCTTTCATCTCAGATCAGCAGTCCCTGACTTTAAAGTTATGTGTTCAAAACAGCTTCACTGTTCTGATTAATTGACTTTATATTTAATGTCATAATATTAAATTATAAAATAAAATTTTACTGATAAAAAAAAGAAATCTTTGAATTTTGTCATACTAAGTATTTCACTTTTTTAATTGTCTATCTCTTCCCATTGGAATAAACGCTAATTTTGTGAGGGTAAAAAAAAAAAAAAAAAAAAAAAAGAGAGAGAGAGAGAGAGATTGGCATGTGTACAGGGGTGCAGATATTCATATCACTGGAATGAAGTGGTGTTTTTGTGCTTTGAAATGACTAAAATACATTATATTACCTGAAAAAAAAAAAAAAAAAAACTAATTCAGGAAATACGGAGAACACCACAAAGATACTCCTCAAGAAGTACAACTCCAGGACACATAATTGTCAGATTCACGAAAAATGAAATGAAAGAAAAAATGTTAAGGGCAGTCAGAGACAAAGGTCAGGTAACCCACAAAGGAAGTCCATCAGACTTACAGCAGATCTCTTGGCAGAAACTCTCCAAGCCAGAACAGAGTGCAGACCAATATTCAACAATCTTAAAGAAAATAACTTTCAACCGAGAATTTCATATCCAGCCAAATTAAATTTCATACGTGAAGCAGAAATAAAATCCATTACAAACAAGCAAATGCTTAGAGATTTTGTCACCACTAGGCCTGCCCTATAAGAGATCATGAAGGAAGCCCTAAACTGGAAAGGAACAACAGCTAGCAGCCACTGCAAAAACATGTCAAAATGTAAAGTCCATCAATGCCATGCAGAAACTGCATCAACTAGTGAGCAAAATAATCAACTAATATAATAATGACAGGATCAAGTTTACACTTAACAATATTAACCTTAAATGTAAATAGACTAAATGGTCCAATTAAAAGACACAGACTGGCAAATTGGATAAGGCATCAAGACCCATCAATTTGCTGTACTCAAGAGACCCATCTTACACGCAGAGACGCACATAGGCTCAAAATAAGGGAATGAAGGAAGATCTACCAAGCAAATGGAAAACAAAACAAAACAAAACGAATGGGTTGCAATCCTAGTCTCTTATAAAATAGACTTTAAACCATCAAAGATCAAAAGAGACGAAGAAAGCCATTACATAATGGTAAAGTGATCAATTCCTCAGGAAAAGCTAACTATCCTAAATATATATGCACCCAATACAGGAGTACCCAGATTCATAAAGCAAGTCCCTAGAGACTTACAAAGAGACTTAGACTCCCATACAATAATAATCGGAGATTTTAACACCCCACTGTCAATATTAGACAGATCAACAAAACAGAAAGTCAACAAGGATATCCAGGTATTGAACTCAACTCTGCACCAAGCAGATCTAATAGTCATCTACAGAACTCTCCACCCCAAACAGAATACACATTCTTCTCAGCAACACATCGCACTTATTCCAACATTGACCACATAGTTGGAAGTAAAGCACTCCTCAGTAAATGTACAAGAATGGAAATTATAACAAACAGTCTCTCAGACCACAGTGTAATCAAACTAGAACTCAGGACAAAGAAGCTCACTCAAAACCGCTCAGCTACATGGAAACTGAATAACCTGCTCCTGAATGACTACTGGGTACATAACGAAATGAAGGCAAAAATAAAGATGTTCTTTGTAACCAATGAGAACAAAGATACGACTTACCAGAATGTCTGGGACACATTTAAAGTAGTGTGTAGAGAGAAATTTATAGCACTAAATGCCCATAAGAGAAAGCAGGAAAGATCCAAAATTGACACCCTAGTATCACAATTAAAAGAACTAGAGAAGTAAGAGCAAACACATTCAAATACTAACAGAAGGCAAGAAATAACTAAGATCAGTGTAGAACTGAAGGAGACAGAGACACAAGAAACCCTCCAAAATATCACTGAATCCAGGAGTTGGTTTTTTGAAAAGATCAACAAAATGGATAGACCACTAGCAAAACTAATAAAGAAGAAAAGAGAGAAGAATCAAATAGATGCAATAAAAAATGATAAAGGGGATATCACCACCGATGCCACAGAAATACAAACTACCACCAGGGAATACTATAAACACCTCTATGCACATAAACTAGAAAACCTAGAAGAAATGGTTAATTTTCTGGACACTTACACTCTCCCAAGACTAAACAAGGAAGAATTTGAACCCCTAAATAGATCAATAACAGGCTCTGAAACTGAGGAAATTTAGTAGCCTTCCAACAAAGAAAAGTCCAGACCAGAGGGATTCACAGCCGAATTCTACAAGAGGTACAAGGAGGAGTTGGTACCATTCCGTATGAAACTATTCCAATTAGTAGAAAAAGAGGGAATCCTCCCTAACTCATTTTAAATGGCCAACATCATCCTGATACAAAAGCCTGACAGAGATACAACAACAAAAAAGAGAATTTTAGATCAATATCCCTGATAAACATTGATGTAAAAATCCTCAATAAAATACTGGCTCACCAAATCCAGTAGCACATCAAAAAGTTTATCCACCATGATCAAGTAGGCTTCATCTGTGGGAAGCAAGGCTGGTACAACATACACAAATCAATAAGTGTAATCCAGCATATAACCAGAACCAAAGACAAAAACCACATGATTATCTCAATAGATGCAGAAAAGCCCTGTGACAAAGTTCAGTAGCCCTTCATGCTAAAAACTCTCAAAAAATTTGGTAGTGATGGAACATAACTCAAAATAATAAAAGCTATTTATGACAAACCCACAGTCAATATCATACTGAATGGGCAAAAACTGGACGCATTCCCTTTGAAAACTGGCACAAGACAGGGATGCCCTCTCTCACCACTCATATTCAACATAGTGTTGAGAGTTCTGGCTAGGGCAATCAGGCAAGAGAAAGAAATCAAGGGTATTCAGTTAGGAAGAGTACAAATTGTCCCTGTTTGCAGATGACGTGATTGTATGTTAAGAGAACCCCATTGTCTCAGCTCAAAATCTCCTTAAGCTGATAAGCAAGTTCAGCAAAGTCTGAGGACACAAAATCAATGTGCAAATATCACAAGCATTCTTCTACACCAGTAACAGACAAACAGAGAGACAAATCTTGAATGACCTCCCATTCATAATTGCTTCAAAGAGAATAAAATACCTAGGAATCCAACTTACAATGGATGTAAAAGACCTCTTCAAGGAGAACTACAAACTGCTGCTTAGTGAAATAAAAGAGGACACAAACAAATGGAAGAATATGCCATGCTCATGAATAGGAAGAATCAGCATTGTGAAAATGGCCATACTGCCCAAGGTAATTTATGGATTCAATGACATCTCCATTAAGTTACCATTGACTTCTTCACAGAATTCGAAAAAAAAAAAAAAAAACTGCTTTAAAGTTCATTTGGAACCCAAAAAGACTCCGCATTTCCAAGGCAATTCTAAGCCTAAAGAATAAAGCTGGAGGCATCACACTACCTGACTTCAAACTATACTACAAGGCTACAGTAACAAAAACAATATGGTGCTGGTACCGAAACAGAGATATAGACCAATGGAACAGAACATATCCCTCAGAAATAATACCATACATCTACAGCCATCTGATCTTTGACAAACCTGACAAAAATAAGAAATGGGGAAAGGATTCCCTATTTAATAAATGGTGCTGGGAAAATTGGCTAGTCATAAGCAGAAAGCTGAAACTAGATCCTTTCTTTATTCCTTATACAAAAATTAATTCAAGATGGATTGGAGACTTAAATGTTAGACCTAAAATCATAAAAACCCTAGAAGAAAACCTAGGTAATACCATTCAGGACATAGGCATGGGCAAGGACTTCATGCCTAAAACACCAAAAACAATGACAACAAAAGCTAAATTGACAAACGGAATCTAATTAAACTAAAGAGCTTCTGCCCAGCAAAAGAAACTAGCATCAGAGTGAACAGACAACCTACAGAATGGGAGAAAGTTTTTGCAGTCTACTCATCTGACAAAAGGCTAATATCCAGAACCTATAAATAACTCAATCAAATTACAAGAAAAAAGCAAACAGCCCCATCAGAAAGCAGGCAAAGGATACGAACAGACACTTCTCAAAACAGGATATTCATACAGCCAACAGACACGTGAAAAAATGGTCATCATCACTCACTATCAGAGAAATGCAAATCAAAACCACAATGAGATACCATCACACACAGTTAGAATGGCAATCATTAAAAAATCAGGAAACAACAGGTGCTAGAGTGGATGTGGAGAAATAGTAACACTTTTACACTATTGGTGAAACTGTAAACTAGTTCAACCATCATGGAAGACAGTGTGGCGATTCCTCAGGGGTCTAGAACTAGAAATACCATTTGACCCAGCTATTCCACTACTGGTTATATTCTCAAAGGATTATAAGTCATGCTGCTATAAAGACACATGCACACGTATGTTTATTGTGGCACTACTCACAATAGGAAAGACTTGGAATCAACCCAAATGTCCATCAGTGATAAACTGGATTAAGAAAATGTGGCACATATACACCATGGAATACTATGCAGCCATAATAAAGGATGAGTTCATGTCCTTTGTAGGCCTAAAGGATGCAGCTGGAAACCGTCATTCTCAGCAAACTATTGCAAGAACAGAAAACCAAATACCACATGTTCTCACTCATAGGTGGGAACTGAACAATGAGATCACTTGGACACAGGAAGGGAAACATCATACACGAGGTCCTACTGTGGGGAGCGGGGAGCGGGGAGGAATAGCATTAGGAGATATACCTAATGTAACTGATGAGTTAATGGGTTCAGCACACCAACATGGCACATGTATACATATGTAAGAAACCTGCACATTGTGCACATGTACCCTAGAACTTAAAATATAATTTTAAAAAGTACATCCAAAAAAAGTATCCAATAAAAAAGTGTGTGGGTGTCAGATGGACCATGTTAATTGACAGTTTATTTCTTAAGCATTTAGAGTATTACAATAATTAATCACTTATTAGGCTATAAAAAATCCCTCCACAAATATCCCCCCACAAATATCAAAGAAGAAGTATCATGGAGATCATATTTTCTGTCTTTTAATTCATATTATTTTGAAATTAGTTTACTGTATTTTGAAATTAGTTTACTCTATTTTGAAATTAGTTTACTGTAATTTATAAATCATAATAAGAAAGTAGGAAATGAATTCCTGCATACTAAATAAAAATATGAAAGTGCTTAGGTAAACGACTCATGGGTTACAGATGAAATCACGAAGAATTTGTAAGTATTATTAGAACTGAATAATAATGGTATTGAAATACTACGTTGAGTAAAATTGTTCATTGAAGGGATTTTATCCTTAGAAATTTTAAGCAAAAAATAAAGCAATTCAAAAGTAATGATGCAAATACTCAATAACAACAATAACAAGGTCTGGGTGCAGTGGCTCACACGTGTAATCCCTGGGAGATTGAGACTGGTGGATCACCAAAGCTCAGGAGTTGATGACCAGACTAGACAATCTGGTGAAACTCGATCTCCACAAAACATACAATTTTTTTTTTTTTTGTATTTTGGCATGTTGTGATCCACCTGTAGTCCCAGTTAGTCAGGAAGTGGAGGTGAGAGAATTGCAGTAAGCCCTGGTCATACCTCTGCACTCCAGGCTGGATGACAGAACTACACTCTGTATCAAAAAACAAACAGCAACAACCACACACACACACACACACACACAAAAAAAACTGGAAAAAAGAACCATAGCACACATTATAAGAACATGAAAGGAAAGGGATGAATAAGAGAAGAAATAAAATATATAAATTATGGAAGTTTCTAATAGTACAATTGTGAGACTTAACACAACCGACAGTTGTTCTTTTAAAAATAACTAAGAAAACACTTTGACATAGGGGCAAAGGTTAAGGGAAGGTTAAAGAATTTTATTAAGGATGGCTTACTAAGAGGTAAAAAAGAAATGGCTAGAAGTCTTTCAACAGTTTAGAACATCAAGCCCAGATAACTTCCATTGGATATTCAAGAGACAGATCATCCTAGTTTTATGCAATCACACACAAATAAAGGAAATGGAAGAATACCAACTCATATTTTAAGGCTGTTGTGTCATCCTAAACACTGAAACTTGACCAACACTTTGAAAAAGAAAAAGAAAATAGAAAATAAATCCATTTCACTTACAAATTTACTTTCAAATATCTAAAGACGTTTTTAGCAAGTTTTATGTAATAGTGTATACAAATAATAACGTACCATGATCTGAGTTTGTCACTCTGCAGCAAAGATTGCTTATTAAAAAGTCTAGAAATGAAATTTATCTCAGTTTTGGATTAGGAGAGAAAATAAGATCCTCTAACTCGGAAAAGAAAAATCATTGATAATATTTAATTGTCATATCTCAAAATACTTTGTAAATTGGAAATCAGACGGAACTTACCTAATGGAGCAAAATAATGTAAGAAAGAAAACATTGCCTTAAATGGAAGCACGTTATGTTTTTGTGTTTGTTTGTTTGTTTGTTTGTTTTACATTTATTTTCAGAGACAGTGTCTTACTTTGCTGCCCAGGCTGGAGGGCAGTGGCAGGAACTTAACTCACCACCACAGTCTCCAACCTCTGGTTTCAAGCAATCCTTCCAACTCAGCTTCCCCAGTAGCTGGGACTATAGGCATGCACCACCATGCCTGCCTAATTTTTTTGTAGAGAGGGAGTCTCACTATGACTAGTCTTGAACCCCTGGGCTCAAGCAATCCTCTCAACTTGGCCTCCCAAAGTGCTGAGATTAGAGGTGTGAGCTTCACCATATCCAGTCACATTATCTTTAAAAATGAGATGAGGATACGTGCCAGAAGATATTTTATTCATATGATGATATTTTGTAAGTTTGGCATATAGAAACAAATCAGCTAACAGTCAAGCATATGTTCTAATGTGAATCCACAGTATCTCTGATGAATTCTGAGTGAGAAGAGTGAATCATTGCAACGACTTTGAAAACTGTTTAATATGATCTGTAAAGTTGAATATCCCCCAAAACCTGTGGCTAACCACAACACTCTTAAGTATGTACCAAATAGAAATGGAAACATATACAGTGGGCAATGGAAAAAAAAATGTAGGACAATGTACATAGCAGCATGGCTCTCAACACAAACTCTAGAGACCATGCAGGTCACCTCTGATAATAGCACATGTGTCCTCATATAACAAATTTTCATCTGCTACTCATTATCACATAACACAGTACTGTGGGAAACATAGCAGCGATTTTACACAGCTAAAATCATGAACTTAACGAGATGCCAAATTGAAGCTTACTCTTTTTTTTTTTTTCGCAAAATTAAAGCCAATAAAAATAAACATATACATGTTTAAAAACATAGGCCAGTGAAACAAAGTCTCATTGAGAAAACAAAGAGGAAGTAAAAATATCCCAAACATAAGATCCATGACAGTTATGGGCTGAAAATTTTTGTCACTCTCAAAATCTGTATGTTGAAGTCCTAATCCACAAGGTGATGGTACAGATTATTGAAATTTAGGACGATTTGACTTATAATGGTGTGAAAGCGAAACATGGCCAGGAGTGGTGGCTCACACTTGTAATCAAGCACTTTGGGAGGCTGAGGTAAGTGGATAACTTGAGGTCAGAAGTTCAAGACCAGCCTGGCCAATATGGTGAAAACGTGTCTTTATCAAAAATATAAAAAATTAGCCAGGCTTGGTGGCACCGCCTGTAATCCCAGGTATTCTTGAGGCTGAGACAGGAGAATCACTTGAACCTGGGAGGCAGAGGTTGCAGTGACCTGAGATCACACCACTGCACTCCAGCCTGGATGACAGAATGAGACTGCCTCAAAAAAAGAAAGTGGTATACATTTAGTAGAAATCATACTTCAAATATCCATACATATCATATCTTTCACTTTTAGCACAGGATTAAAAAAATTACATGAGATCTTCAGCTCTTTAATACATAATTGATATTGGGTTAGATGATTATGCCCAAGTGTAGGCTAATGTAAGTGTTCTGAAAATGCTTAAGATAGGCTGGGCTCAGCTATGAAGTTTAGTAGATGAGGTGTATCAAATGCACTTTTTTATGATTAAGGTTTTTTTCTTGCTATTATGCTTTTAAGTTTTGATGTACATGTGCAAAACATGCAGATCTGTTACATAGGTATACATGAGCCATGGTGGTTTGCTGCACCCATCAACTCTTTATCTGTATTAGGTATTTCTGCTAATGTTATCCCTCCTCTAGTCCCTAACCCACTGAGAGGCCCGAGTGTGTGATGTTCCCCTCCCTGTGCCTATATGTTCTAAATGTTCAACTCCCACTTATGAGTGAGAACATGTGGTGTTCCTGTGTTAGTTTGCTGAGAATGATAGTTTCCAGCTTCATTCATGCCCCTGCAAAGGACATAAACTAATCCTTTCTTATGACTGCATAGTATTCCATGGTATATATATCCATTTTATTTATCCAGTCTAACATTGATGGGTATTTGGGTTGTTTCTAAGTGTTGTCATTGTATGTAGTGCTGAGATAAACATACATGTGCTTGTGTCTTAATAGTAGAATAATTTATAATCCTTTATATACCCAGTAATGGAATGGCTGGGTCAAATGGTATTTCTAGTTCTAGATCCATAAGGAATGTCCACACTGTCTTCCACAATGGTTGAACTAATTTACATTCCCACCAGCAGTGTAAAGGCATTCCTAGTTCTCTACATCCTCTCCAGTATCTGTTATTTCCTGACTTTTTAATGAACACCACTCTAACTGGCATGAGATGACATCTCATTGTGTTTTTGATTCTCATTTTTCTAATGATCAGTGATGATCAGTGTTTCTTCCTATGCTGTGGGTCTCATAAATGCCTTCTTTTGAAAAGTATCTGTTCATATCTTTCACCCAGTTTTTGACGAGGTTTTTTTTTTTTTTTTTTTTTTTTTTTTTTTCCTTGTAAATTTGTTTAAGTTCCTTGTAGATTCTGGATATTAGCCCTTACTCAGGTGGACAGATTGCAAAATTTTTCTCCTATTATGTAGGTTGCCTGCTCACTTCGAGCTAAAGTTTCATATTCTAACCCAGTGCAAGGAAGCTAAGAACCTTGATAAAAGGTTAGAGGAATAGCTAACTAAAATAGCCAGTTTAGAGAAGGACATAAATGACCTGATGAAGCTAAAAACACAGCATGAGAACTTCATAAATCATACACAAATATCAATAGTTGAATCAATCGAGTGGAAGAAAGGATATCAGAGATTGAAGATTAACTTAATGAAATAAGGTGTGAAGAAAAGATTAGAGAAAAAAAGAATGAAAAGCAACAATCAAAGCATCCAAGAAATATGGGACTATGTGAGAAGATCAAATCTACATTTAACTGGTGTATCTGAAAGTGATGGGGATAATGGAACTAAGTTGGAAAACACATTGTAAGGTATTATCCAGGACAACATCTCCAATCTAGCAAGATAGGCCAATGTTCAAATTTAGGAAATACAGAGAACACCGTAAAGGTACTCCTTGAGAAAAGCAACCCCAAGACACATAATTGTCAGATTCACAAAGGTTGAAATGAAGGAAAAAATATTAAAAGCAACCAGAGAGAAAAGTTTGGTTGCCCACAAAGGGAAGCTCATCAGACTAAGAGTGGATCTCTTGGCAGAAACCCTACAAGCCAGAAGAGAGTGGGGGTCAATATTCAACATTCGTAAGAAAAGAATTTTCAACCCAGAATTTCATATCCAGCCAAACTAAACTTCATAAGTGAAGGAGAAATAAAATCCCTTACTAATAAGAAAATTCTGAAGGATTTTGTCACCACCAGACATGCCTCACAACAGCTACTGAAGACATGCCTTACAACAGCTACTAAATACGGAAAGGAAAAATTGGTACCAGTCACTGCAAAAACAAACCAAATGTAATGACCATAAACACTGTGAAGGAACAGCATTAACAGTGGGCAAAATAACCAGCTAACATCATAATGACAGGGTCAAATTCACACATAACAATATTAACCATAAATTGAAACAGGCTAAATGCCCCAATTAAAAGACACAGACTGACAAATTGGATAGATTCAAGACCCATCAGTGTTCTGTATTCAGGAGACCCAATTCACATAAAAAGACACATGTAGGCTCCAAAAAAAGGAAGGAGGAATCAAGCAAATGGAAAGGAAAAAAATAACTAGGGGTTACAATCCTAGTCTCTAATAAAACAGACTTTAAATCATCAAAGGCCAAAAGAGACAAAGAAGGGCATTACATAATGGTAAAGAGGTCAATGAAACAAGAAGAGCTAACTCTCCTAAATACATATTCACTCAATACAGTAGCACCCAGATTCATAAAGCAAGTTCTTAGAGACTTACATTTGCACTTTTTATTTTTAATATTTTCAACTTATGATGGGTTTATTTGTATGTAACCTCACTCTTATTCAAGGAGCATTTATATTAGAAATTGAGGCCTTTGGGAGGTAACAAGATCCTGAGGGTGGAGCCCTCATGAATGGGATGTCCTTATTAATAAGGTCCTGGTGAGCTCATCATCCCTCTTTCTTCTACACGAGAATACAATTGCAATGAGAAGATGTTAGTTTGCAATCAGGAATAATCCAGGAAGCTCCTCCCCACAATCCTACCATGTTGGCAACCTGATCCTAGCCTCCAGCCTCCAGAACTGTAAGCAATTAATGTGTGTGGTCTATAAGCCTCTTGTATTAGTCTGCTTTCACACTGCTATAAAGATACTACCTGACATTGAAAAATTTATAAAGAAAGGAAATTTATCTGATTCATTTCCACATAGAAAACAAATGCATATCCACATGGCTGGGGAGGTCTCAGAAAACTTCCAGTCATGGTGAAAGGGGAAGCAGACATGTCTTACTTGGTGGCAGGACAGAGAAGGAGAGAGCCAAAGGGGAAGAGTCCCTTATAAAAGTCTCAGATCTCATGATAACTCACTCACTATCATGAAAACAGTGTGGGGAAAACTAGCCTTATGATCCAAAAACCTCCCACCATGGCCATCCTTTGACATGTAGGGATTACAATTCAAGGTGAGATTTGGTTGGGACAGAAAGCCAAACAATATCAGCACCCAAGTCCATAACATTTTACTATAGCAACTGAAATGAATTAAGACAATCATAATGATTAACTTAGAATGGAAATATGAGTTAGTTGAGGAAATAATTGGATAAAGTAATGTGTTGTCATGGTACTGACTTTTATCTGGTGTAGTGGTTTGCAGATCCACTTTATGCAATACCAAACTAAGTAACTAAGTCAACTCAATGAAATGCACCATCCAAGAGCCAATAATGAGTGTTCATGACCCAGGTATTGTGATGCATCAAATTCTGCTCATCCATGTGCCAATATAAACCAGATATAGCAGGTTGCCAGGAAAACTTTGTAAAGAAGTTCATTCTGGGATTATGAACAATAGAGACAACGTGGATAGGTACCAAAAGCATTGGCACCCTATACAGGGTTTGAGAAGCATTATCGGTAATAATGCCCCTCTCTCTCTCTCTCTCTCTGTGTGTGTGTGTGTGTGTGTGTGTGTTTGCGTGTGTGTGAGAGAGAGAGAGAGAGAGAGAGTTTGTGCGCACAAGAGGCCAAAACCTTCCCTGGCCAGAGAGCGGGGTCTTAATGGTGTAATCTGAATTCTTAGAATAAACAAAGGGAAGGGAAATTAAAGGCAAAAATATATGAATAGGGTATTGCTTTTCTAAAAACTATTTTCTGGGAACTAGATCTTAAATACTTTTTTTTTTTTTTTTTTACTTCTTGAGACAAGACCTCACTCTCATCCCGGCTAGAATGCAGTGGCACAATCACAGCTCACTGTAGCCACCACCTCCTTGGCTCAGGTGACCACCACACCTGGCTTGCTTATTTATCAGTTTGTTTGTTTGTTTGTTTTTGTAGAGATGAGGTCTTGCTTTGTTGCACAGGCTGGTCTTGAACTCGTTGGCTCAAGTGATTCTTCCACCTCAGCCTCCCAAAGTGCTGGGATTATAGATGTGAGCTACCACACCTGACCCATTTAAAAAATTGATAATGTAGCAATTCATTTATGTGCTGAGAACAGCAATGACATATGTTTGTATTTCAGGAGTAGACAAATGTTTTTTGTCAACTAAATAAACATAAAGGACAGTTTTCAATTCTTAGTTGTAACACACATACAGCAGCACATAGAAGATAAATAAAATTTATTTTAGCTGAATAGGAAGTATCTTATTTTTACTCCTATGCACATTTATGAGAAAGTTGTTTTCACAAAATTAAGTAAAGTTGCCTAGTCAATTATTTTTATATATGCATGTCTATATTAGTCTTCCCCGAAATAAAAAACAGTTTTTTTTTTTTTCTAAATGCTTTTACAGTTGATCTGAAACCACACTTGGCTAACATTATAACTTGAGTTTTGGTGAATATTTTCTGAACGATATATATTTCTACACTTTTCTTTTGTTTTTACATGGACAAAGACAATTTCATATATTTACAATGGACAACATGATGGTTTGAGGCAAGTATACAATGTGGAATAACTGAATTTTGTTCATTAACAAATGTGCTATTTCACATAGTTATGATTTTTGTGGAGAAAATTTCACATCCACCCACTTAGTGTTTTTCAAGAACGCAACATATTATTGCATAAAGCCACCACATGGTATAATGAACCTCTTGAACTTATTCCTCCCATTTAATTGAAATTTTTTATCCCTTGACCAACAGCTCTCCAACCCCCACTGCCCTCAGTAACCATCATTCTACTCTCCACTTCTGTGACATAAACATTTTTAGATTCTATCTATGAATAAGACCATATGCCATTTGTGTTTCTGTGCTGGCTTAAAATAATAGGTGCCTTAGGCTTACAAACTAAGCAACAACAAACATATGAATTCTGTGTTTTCACATGTTCCTTTTTGTATAAATTAATTCATAATGCTGAGATGATTTAATTTAAGTTAAAGTATATGTAGAAATTAGAAATCCCTTTGGTCAAAATAAGTTACTGAAGGTTATTGGAGTTATGGCATGTTTGTGTGTTTATTTGTGAGTTTCTGTGCACAGGAGACCAAGGGCTTCTCAGGTCAGAGTTCTTTTCCCTATTTTCTTAAATGTAAAAAACTAGTGCTATTTACAAACAAACTCATATATTAAGTATTTAGCATGGATATCTAAATGTGTGGCAGTTTGAGATGAATGAAAATGTGAATCATATATACGATCAATCAAAGCTGGTCATACATAGATTTTTTTTTTGTAATCTACATAAATGTATTTGTACCAAATCTTACCTCTCTTAAGGAACATACTCTTTCTTCATGCCTCAGCTTGAACTGAGAGTGAGTTAATCTGCCCACTCTCAAATACATTGGCTTCAAGAGATAAAAAATATTTTTAAATAGAAAACTCAGAGTAGGACACTGAATATTGAAGAGGCTATTGTTGACTCCTAATACAGATGAGCAAGACCATGCCCTCTCCTCCTTCTCTAATTTCTACCCAGCAGACCCAAGCACACGCATCATCAGGCTGAAGGTAGAAAATTTATTATTAGTCTTCTGGAAAAGTTTTTCCCAATGTAGTGTTCACTACACCATCTGGGGAGTTTGCTAAAATAAGGATCCTTGCATTCTACACTAAGAGAATTAATTCTTTGATGGTGGATGAGAAGTGCTCCTAAAAAATCTAGAACTTAAGAAGCACTCCAGGTGAACCTCATTCAGATAAAATACACGAAGACACCCCGTGCTCACGACAGAGGCTTCAGAGCCTTCAAATGCTTATACAGCAAGTGATTTCAACAAATGACTCTCCTTATTCACTGACCTTGACTAATATCTAAGAGAGTTTTGTGTTTCTATAAAATGATATCTGAGTTTGGGTAATTGATTATAAAAAAAAAAGCTTATTTGGCTCATGATAACAGTTGCTGGAAGACTGGGCACCTGATAAGAACCTAAGATTGCTTCTCTTCATAGCAGAATGGGAGATGGTTTGTGCAGAAATCACATGGTGAGAAAGGAAGCAAGAGAGACAGCAGGTGAACTGCTAAGCTCTTCTAAGGAATCAACTTTTGCAAGAACTAATAGAACTCCCATTACTGAATGGATGGCATGAAGATATTCAAGGGGAATTCACTCCCAGGATCCAAACACCTCCAGTTAGGCTCCACCTCCAACATTGGAGATCCAGTTTCAACATGAGGTTTGGGAGGATAAACATCCAAACTACATCAATCAATCTTCCAGCTGAGTAGGTAGGAAAAACGGAAATGTTGAGATTGATGGGGACAGCTAATAAAGGAGTAATGCAAATGGATGCAGAGGTTGGGTGGCTCTTGATCCAAGAAAAGGCTTACCTAATATTCCCCTATAGTTAGGACTAATATTGAAAAGTGCATGGTATGCAACAAGTACACAGTGATCTGTAAAAGCCTATGCATTATCCAAAACAGAGACAAATTTTCCAGTAATTAGAAAGTCTTCTCTCATGAGCACACTTCACCCTCAGAGCAGGTTCCTTAGGGAAGCCAATTTTGTCATGCTTTATTAGGCTAAAGCAGGCCTAAATTAGGCGACCCAATTTAGGTCACCACCATTCACATTGATGCATATATGGGATCTGAGATTTTGAACAAAAGTAACATTCGGAATTGCGCATTTCTTTTCTATGAAGTGACATTTCATAAGGTCTGAGGTCATTATTTTGCAATTAACAAATGCCTAGTAATACCCATGCAAACATTTTAATTTTTACTTTGTGGCATATGCCATTCTCTTTGGCAGACACTGAGAGAGAAGAGATTTTTAAATGCTGTTTACGGTCTGATATACATGTCATTATTTGCATAGACAATAATTAAGCTAGTACAGAATTCTCTTGGTTTGGAGATGCCAGGTTTTATTGTTTCTAAGTTCCACTTTTATTTAAAAATGAATGATACCTATGCCTTTTACAATGTAACTCCCAGAAAATACACACACACACACACACACACACACACACAGAGAGAGAGACACACACACACACTCACCCTCTTTGACAGAAAAAAATGGAAATTAAGAAACAATATGAGAACAAAGTCAGGAGGTGGAGCAAGATGGCCGAATAGGAACAGCTCCAGTCTCCAACTCCCAGCACGAGTGACACAGAAGACAGATGATTTCTGCATTTTCAACTGAGGTACTGGATTCATCTCACTAGGGAGTGCAGGACAGTCAGTGCTGGTTAGCTGCTGCAGCCGGACCAGTGAGAGCTGAAGCAGGGTGAGGCATCACCTCACCTGGGAAGTGCAAGTGGGCAGGGAATCCCTTTTCCTAGCCAGGGGAACTGAGACACACAACACCCGGAAAATTGGGTAACTCCCACCCCAATACTGTGCTCTACCAAGGATCTTAGCAAACGGGCACACCAGGAGATTATATCCCACACCTGGCGGTGAGGATCCCATGCCCAGGGAGCCTCCCACATTGCTAGCACATCAGTCTGCGATCGCAGCAAGGCAGCAGCGAGGCTGGGGGAGGGGCGCCCGCCATTGCTGAGGCTTAAGTAGATAAACAAAGCAGCTGGGAAGCTCAAACTGGGTGGAGCTCACAGCAGCTCAAGGAGTCCTGCCGGTCTCTGTAGACTCCACCTCTGAGGACAGGGCACAGCTAAACAACAACAACAACAAACAACAAAAAGCAGCTGAAACCTCTGCAGATGCAAACGACTCTGTCTGACAGCTTTGAAGAGACCAGTGGATCTCCCAACATGGAGGTTGAGATCTGAGAAGGGACAGACTGCCTGCTCAAGTGGGTCCCTGACCCCTGAGGAGCCTAACTGGGAGACATCCCCCACTAGGGGCAGACCGACACCCCACATCTCACATGGTGGAGCACACCCCTGAGAGGAAGCTTCCAAAGCAAAAATCAGACAGGTACATTTGCTGTTCAGCAAGATTCTATCTTCTGCAGCCTCTGCTGTTGATACCCAGGCAAACAGGGTCTGGAGTGGACCTCAAGCAATCTCCAACAGACCTACAGCTGAGGGTACAGACTGTTAGAAGGAAAACTATCAAACAGGAAGGACACCCACACCAAAACCCCATCAGTACGACACCATCATCAAAGACCAGAGGCAGATAAAACCACAAAGGTGGGGAAAAAGCAGGGCAGAGAAGCTGGAAATTCAAAAAATAAGATCTCATCACCCCCTGCAGAGGAACGCAGCTCATCGCCAGCAATGGATCCAAGCTGGACAGAGAATGACTATCACAAGATGAGAGAAGAAGACTCCAGTCCATCAAACTTCTCAGAGCTAAAGGAGGAATTACGTACCCAGCACAAAGAAACTAAAAATCTTGAAAAAAGAGTGGAAGAATTGATAACTAGAATAATTAATGCAGAGAAGGCCATAAACGAATGGACAGAGATGAAAACCATGACACGAGAAATACGGGACAAATGCACAAGCTTCAGTAACCGACTCGATCAACTGGAAGAAAGAGTATCCGCGATTGAGGATCAAATGAATGAAATGATGTGAGAAGAGAAACCAAAAGAAAAAAGAAGAAAAAGAAATGAACAAAGCCTGCAAGAAGTATGGGATTATGTAAAAAGACCAAATCTATGTCTGATTGGGATGCCTGAAAGTGAGGGTGAAAATGGAACCAAGTTGGAAAACACTCTTCAGGATATCATCCGGGAGAACTTCCCCAACCTAGTAGGGCAGGCCAACATTCAAATCCAGGAAATACAGAGAACGTCACAAAGATACTCCTCGAGAAGAGCAACTCCAAGACACATAATTGCCAGATTCACCAAAGTTGAAATGAAGGAAAAAATCTTAAGGGCAGCCAGAGAGAAAGGTCGGGTTACCCACAAAGGAAAGCCCATCAGACTAACAGCAGATCTCTCGGCAAAAACTCTACAAGCCAGAAGAGAGTGGGGGCCAATATTCAACATTCTTAAAGAAAAGAATTTTCAACCCAGAATTTCATATCCAGCCAAACTAAGTTTCATAAGTGAAGGAGAAATAAAATCCTTTACAGATAAGCAAATGCTTAGAGATTTTGTCACCACCAGGCCTGCCTTACAAGAGATCCTGAAGGAGGCACTAAACACGGAAAGGAACAACCGGTACTAGCCATTGCAAAAACATGCCAAAATGTAAAGACCATCGAGGCTAGGGAGAAACTGAATCAACTAACGAGTAAAATAACCAGTTAATATCATAATGGCAGGATCAAGTTCACACATAACAATATTAACCTTAAATGTAAATGGACTAAATTCTCCAATTAAAAGACACAGACTGGCAAACTGGATAAAGAGTCAAGACCCATCAGTCTGCTAATCTTATTTTTTAAAAAGGGTTATTTTCCTTATATTTCAAAATTTTGTTCTGTGTATTTGAATATTTTTATCTCTAATCATATTTAGAAATCAATTCTATTTGGACAGTTACTTCTTAGGAATTAAATCAAAAATGGACCTTTAAGAAATATTGAGAATACAAGGTTGGCCATTTTGTTATGCATTATAGTCTTGTAAATTCAGGAGTAGTAGTTCCGTCCTCTCCCTGTGGCTCCACTGTTTTTGTGTGGACACATACACATACACACGCACATACACACACACAATAATGATCCTACTCATCCCACATGTCTGTCTCCAGAAACTCAGCCAATGTATTACTGCAATATAATGAAAAACTAGGTAAGTACATGCCTACCTGCTGTGCTTCCTCTAATTGATGAATGAAAATTTTAATATAAGAAATAAAATTTCAGTCCTCTCTCATTGATTCAGTTCTAACAAAATTGATGATCTTGACACAATCAACAGAGAAATGAGTGAAGTATAAAAATTAGTGAAGCTGATGATATTTTCCCAAGTATCTTCCCTTATGACTATACACCAAAAATATTTAAGAAGAGATAATTATGTTTTTAAAAAGAGGGTTGCTCTGTGCAAATAGTCTCAATATTATTGTATTTTTTTTTTTTTTTTTTTGAGATGGCGTCTCATTCTGTCATCCAGGGTAGAGTGCAGTGGCAAGATCTTGGCTCACTGCAACCCGGGTTCAAGTGATTCTCCTTCCTCAGTCTCCTGAGTAGCTGGGACAACAGGCACCCACCATCATGCCTGGCTAATTTTTTGTATTTTAATAGAAATAGGGTTTCACCATATTGCCCAGGCTAGTCTTGAACTTGTGAGCTCAGGCAATCCACCCAACTCGGCCTCCCAAAGTGTTAAGATTACAAGTGTGAGTCATCATACCCAGCCAATAATACTGTATTTTAACTCAGCAATGTATTGACTAGGCAAAAGAAGTAAGGAAAATATTATTATGCAATACAATTACAAAGCCTGCAATTTCTATTGCAATGATCAATTGGACTCTAAATATGTTCAACTTTCTGCAGTTCTTCTAAACCTCAATCCTACACACCCATCATAGTGCTTAATGAATCCTTCTTCTCATCTTTAGCTCTCTAAAGACATGTCATTTTTTTGGTGCTCATTTTCTTAAATGCCATTTCCTCTCCTGCCTTCTATCAGCACAACTACTGAAATTACTTTTAATGTTTGTTGTTAAGTACTTTAAAAATGTTGCAGTACCTTTTTATATTTCACAGCCATGTGACTGTATCCCTCAATTCTCTGGGTGACATTGTCTCCTTGTCACCTGTAATCTGCTATGAAGGAAGAGTGAGCAAGAGAGAAACCTTGGTTGACTTACACTGTAGAGATGGAGGATTGTTAGGTACTGAAACATCACCTTTTGTATCTGACAGACATGTCACTGTTCTCAGGTTGTACAATGGCACCTTGGAACTTAATATAGTTTGACCATGTTCCCATGAAAACCTCATCTTGAATTGCAGCTACGATAATCCCCACGTGTCATGGGAGGGACAAAATGGGAGTTATTGCATCACGAGGGTCAGTATTTACTGTGCTGCTCTCATGATAGTAAATAAGTCTCATGAGAACTGATGGTTTTATAAAGGGGAGTTTCACTGCACACCCTCTCTTGCCTACCGCCATATAAGACATGACCATTTTGTTCCTCATTTGCTTTCTGCCGTGATTGTGAGGCCTTCCCAGCCATGTGGAACTGTGAGTTCATTAAACCTCTATCCTTATAAATTACCCAGTCTTAAGTATGTCTTTATTGCAACGTGAGACCGGTCTAATACACAACTCGTCTAAGAAATCCCTCAAACTCTGACTATTCATAACATGTATTTCTGTGTCTTCTGTTTTAAGTTTTCATCTTTTTCTTTTGCGTTCTCTCAAAGAGTCAGAACTCACTGCTTTTATACTCTGTGTGCAAGTTGAATACAGCGTTTAAGCAATTCAGTGTAAAGAATCAATAATATTAATATAAGAGACTACTCATTCAAGAATTTTTTGCTCATTCAGGAATTTATTAACATGACATAATCTCTTACTATCATATGTTGAAAACCTAACCATCTATGTGACTGGTTTAGGAGGTGGGGCCTTTTGGAGGTGATGAAGTAGTGAGGGATTGGAGGCTTTCTAAAAGGCACCCCAGAAAGCTCCCCCGCCCCTTCCACCATATGGTGATTCAGAGAGAGGTCAGAAGTCTGCAACCCAGAAGGTGATATTTACCAGAAACTGACCATGCTGACACCCTGGTCTTAAACTTGTCAGGCAACAGAACTGTCAGAAATAAATGTCTATTGTTTATGAATTACGTGGTTTATGATATTTTGTAATAGCAGCTTGTATTAGTCAGGGTTTTCTAGAGGGACAGAACTAATAGGATACATGTATATATTAAAGAGAATTTATTAGGGATATCGACTCACATGATCACAAGATGAAGTCTCACGATAGGCCTTCTGCAAGTTAAGGAGCAAGGAAGCCAACAGTGTCTGAGTCCAAGTCCCTAAAGCAGGGAAGCTAAGAGGGCAGCCTTCAGTCTATGGCTGAAGGTCTAAAAGCACCTGGCAAACCACTGGTATAAGTGTAAAAGCCCAGAATCCAAGGAACTTGGATTGTGATGTTCAAGGACAGAAAATATCCAGCATGGGAGAAAGACAAACACCAGAAGACTCAGAAAATCAGCCTCTTTCACCTCCTTCTAACTGCTTTTTGTAGCCAGCTGGCAGCCAATTGGATGGTGCCCACCAGGTTGAGGGTGGGTTTTTCTGAAGGTGGTTTCTCCTCTCCCTAACTCAAATGTTACTCTTTTCTGGCAACACCCAGAGCCATCCAGATACAACCGGAAATAATACTTTGCATCCTTCAATCTAATCAATTTAACAATTAATATTAAACATCACACAGTCCAAATGGATTAAGCCAATATTAAATTCCATTAGTTAAATTCAGATCTATGAGGACAAAGACTTTGAGTGTAGATAGCTATGTGACATATTGATTTCAAATACTTTGGCTACATACCTAGATGTAGGGTTGCTGAATCATATAGTAATTCTATTTTTAGGTTTTTGAGAAACCTCCATGAGGCTTTCCATAATGCCCATAAAGTTTACATGCCCAACAAAAGTATATTGCATATTTTGAAACTGTAGGAGAGTACATTTTGTATGTCATCAAGACCAAAAAATAATATTCAATGTAATAAATACATTATTTATTTTGATTTTAAGCATCCCACATTTTACATGTATATCACAACATCACTCTTAACTCCATAAATATATAAATATATATATTTGTAATTTGCCAATTTATAATAAAATAAATTTTAAAAAAAGATTTCTTCAAAATAAAAATGATTTTGAGAAAATTTCCCCTCAAGGTACATGAGAATATACAATAAGAATTGGTGTTACTTAAGATTATCAGTTCAAAATTTTATCCATGTTTAGTTATACCTGAATGTTCTTTTAAATCATATTTGTGGAGTGAAATGATCAATATAGAAAAATTAAACTGTTTATTTTGTTAAAATATATCTATATGTATTAGTATGTAAGATTTATGTCATACTGTACAATTTGATTCAGATTACCTAAACAGAACATGGGTTGTGCTGAAAATTTATAAAATGGGATTACTACTCCTGGTTTCTTATGGAAATGAGGTTTCCAACCAAAAGCTTCAAATTTTAACAGGAAAATGCTATGCATTATGTAACAAAAGCACCTAGATAGTTATGGTAAGGCTGATAGAGCTTGAAGATAAAATAAAAATTTATTCTGTAATAACATCAATTTCTAATAACACTTTTTCATATTTTAAGTGAAGATATGATGCATTTTTAAAAAGAAGATGCTATAAGGAAATATAAATGATAGACTCTCATGCAACAAAATGTTTGCTGGCAATATCCAGAAATAGATTATAAAAATGGACACAATGCATTTTACTACAGCCATGGCTATGTAAGACATGATGTTCTTCTTAGTTTACTATGTTGGGCAAGGCACAGTGTTTCAATTCAGTTGAATCTGACTCTCACTCATTATTTAAATATGTTCCTTAATCTGCTTGAACCTTAGTTCACACACGTAAAATAAAAATAAGCTAAGTTGGACAAACATACATTGTAGAGCTCAGTTACAAGATATGCCCTGCTTGGAAAACTGTTCATTGTGAATAATGCAATTTTTCGGGTCCCGAGAAGGCTCAATTTTATTTGAAGTCTATCCTGTGAAGACAGGTTGCAGAAAACACTCAGAAAACTAATTGGACATAACAAAGAGTCTCCTTTTATAGGGGAGATGGAGGTTAAATAGAAGTTGGAGACAAGATTGCCCCAGTTCTTGGCTGAAACTTGAATTTTTTGTTATGGGGTCAAAGCAGAATAGTTTTATGTATCACAGATGACGCTTAGGGTAGCAGTGAAAGATAGGCAGACAGATACATAGGTAGGTAAGTAGGTATAGATGATAGATAGATAGACAGACAGACAGACAGACAGACAGACAGACAGACAGACAGACAGACAGACAGACAGACAGACAGACAGATAGATAGATAGATAGATAGATAGATAGATAGATAGATAGATAGATAGATAGATAGATAGATAGATAGATAGATGGATGGATGGACAGATGATAGATTAGATACATGAATAACTACATGAATAGATAGATTGATAGACATGATGGATAGGTGATTGATTCATTGCCAGATGATAGATAGATAGATAGATAGATAGATAGATAGATAGATAGATAGATGATAGGTAGATAGATGGATAGCTATATGGGTGGATAGATAGATAAAGAGATGATAGACAGATAGACAAATAGTGAATAAATGGGGAATGGATAGATACTTAGATATATACCTGGATGTATGATAGATAGACAATGGGTGAATATATAGACCCATCATTACAAAAAATACATACATACATAGTGAATGCAAGATAGATAGATAGATAGACAGATAGATAGATATTAAATGGGTGAATGATGGATAGATAGATACATAGATAAATGGATGGATGGTAGATAGATAAATAGATGATGGATAGATTGATAGCTAGTTAGCTAGATATTAGATAAAGAGATAATGGAAGAATAGAGAGATAGACACATAGGTACATAAACACATACATAATAAATGGAGGGATGATGAATAGATAGATATATAATGAATCATGGATGTATGATAGAGTAGACAGGTAGATTAGATAGATGATAGATTGATAGGTACAGAGATTGATAGACTAATGATAGGTTAAATAACTGGATAAGTAGATAGATTATAGAGTGATGGATAGACAAATAGATAATTAAGATGCACATAGTTAACCATGAAAATTTCACTTGAAAGGTATACTTTTCAGCTTTATTGTACAGTCTCCAGCTTTATTGAGACATAATTTACATAAAACACATTTTAAAGTGCAAGTTTTTTTGTTTGTATGTTCTTTGTTTGTTTGTTTGTTGTTGTTGTTGTTGTTGTTGTGTGTGTGTGTGTTTTTTTTTTTTCTTTGAGACAGAATCTTGCTCTGTTGCCCAGGCGGGAGTGCAATGGCAGGATCTCAGTTCACTGCAACCTCCGTCTCTCAGGTTTAAGTGATTCTCCTGCCTCAGCCTCCTGAGTAGCTGGGATTAAAGGTGCCCACCACCATGAATGACTAATTTTTTTTTTTTTTTATTTTTTAGTAGACAGTGTTTCACCATGTTGGCCATGCTGGTCTCGAACTCCTGACCTCAGGTGATCCACTAGCCTCGGCCTTCGAAAGTGCTGGGATTATAGGTGTGAGCTACTGTGCCAAACCTTAAGTGTAAGTTTTATGAGTTCTACTAATTTTATTATTCTGTGTAACCCCTGCCAATCAAAACAAACCAGTTGGAGCATCCTAACACATTTCTTTATTCTTCTTTCAGTCAATCCTTTTACATGATTTCCTGCCCCAGAGAAGCACAGATGCTTTCCCTATCCGTCTACTTTTGCCTTTTCTAGAATTTCAAATAAATAGCATCTTGCCTGTAGGCAGACATTTGTGTCTTATTTCCTTCACTTAGCATGGTGATTTTTTAAGAATTATCTATGTTGTCTCACTTGTTAATTTTTTTGTTTTTGAGTTGTCAAAGAGTTTTCATTGCAGGAAATGGATAAATTAAATATATTTATTCACTGACTAGTTGATGGATCTATGGTTTCTTTTTAGTGTTGTTGTTGTTTTTTATTTTGTGAATAAAGCTGCTTTGAATTGATGTACAAGTTTTTGTAGGTGTATGTTTTCAGGTTTCTTTGATAGACACTTAGAAGTGAGATTTTAGTATTATGTGATTAGTGTATGATACAAACTCAGTCTTTCAAATAGATAAAACATACTTATGAACAGTTGATATTTTTCCAGACTATATTTCTTCCTATCTCCTCTAAAGTGTTAGCAAACACTGATGTTACTATTGAGGATTTGATAACCTAAGAAGATGTTCTAAAATTTGAATTATATTGCTTGATGTGTTACCTGTACTTTATATTAACTCCATATGGTCAGTCAAATATTTATCTGAGAATAAGAGTACACCAGTATTTAATTTCTTCAATCACCATAGAAGTTTCTAGATTGTTTACAGTGGCATCAACAGGATAGTATCGCAAACATACAGCTCCAGTCTATGGTATGACCTAAATGACCACCCATTATCTGTAAAATTTCAACATATATTGAATGTGTATTTTCAAGAGAGATAGAATCCTATTTCATTCTAGATCACCGAGTGTATATAAAAAAATGCAAGCTTAATATAAGCATCTTTGAAGTGTTTGTCCTATCTCTTTAGAGTATATAGAGAATAATTTTGGAGAATAAGTGGCTATTTTTCATTTACCAGTTTCTTTTTCTTCAATTTTTCCTGTGTGACACTGATTCTTTTCATTGAACATGATAGTTAATAACACTTTGAACACTTATTTTAAACCAATAAACGGATAAATAGCTTGTTGTTAGTTAATTTGGTTGTTTGTGTTTTGTTTTGTTTTGTTTTTGAGACAACATATCGCTCTATCACCCTCTCTGGAGTGCAGTGGCATAATCACAGCTCACTGCTGTCTCTGCTTCCCAGGCTCAAGAGATCCTTCCACCTTAGCCTCCAGAAGAGCTAGGACTACAGGCCTACATCACAAAAGCAGCTTTTTTTTTTTTTTTTTTTTTTGCATATTTTGGAGAGATGAGGTTTTTCCATGTTGCCCAGGTTTGTCTCAAATTCCTGAACTCCAGCAATCCTCCCACCTTGGCCTCCCAAAGTGAAGATCTATTTTTTAAAGATGTCGATTCATTCTGCAAGCCATTTTTTTAAATGAAGCCATTCATTTTTAAATGAAGAACATTTAAAAATATAAATATGGCTTTGAAATTGTCAGAGTTCATCATTCTTCAATGTGACTCACTTATTAGGCACATTATTTGCCTCCTTGCATTATGTCTTCCCAAATGCTAATTTTATTGTGGGTGTGATTGTTGGTATATGATCATCTGATTAGAAACCATGAAAAAGTATTGAGTTCAACTTTTCTATGTTGTAAATATTGGCTGATTGTGAATAGATTACCATATCATTTCTTGAGTTCAGAAGTGACCAAAAGTATCCATGTGAAAAATTACATTTTTAAGTAAAACGATTATGCTATACTTGCACATTGATCTTTCCCCTCAAATGTAATTCAATACAATGTTTTATAAAACCAGTGAAAGTCACCATGGTGATACTTCTCCTTTTGCAAGGCAAATTACAATCTGATTATCATTTCTGATTGAAAAAGTTAAATCTAACTGAGTCTTCTTTAGTCAGGGAAAGATTATGTTGTACCCTCTATCAGATGACGAATTTCTCGGAAAAGGCAAGTCCATACAAACAATTAAAATAATTAGTTGTTGTACTGTTTGAATATGTAATTTCAAGCACAGTTTACAGAATTCTCAATTTATGGAGTCCCCACCACTGGCTAATTGTTGAAGAATATTCATGAGAATGTCAAGTTTCAAAGACAGAACTTATTTCTTCATTGAACTAGGGTGGGAGAGAAAGAAGGGTTTAGAAAATAATTACCTTTTAAAGTATCCTTAAATGAGTAGGAATCCTTAAATTAGTAGGAATCCTTAAATTTGTAGGAATACATGCGCTCTTTCAATTTTAAATGAGGTTTTGTTTATCTTTTCAATGCTTACTAAGATGTTACACGATTTGCCATTTAAACCAGAAGTTGGCCTATCATCAGAAAATAACATACTACTAAATAAAATATAAACTTATTGAATAAATTCACTGATATATATTGTGTAGATTCTAAAATTTGATCTATATTTATTTCATTATATTTTCTTTTAAAATCTGCTACTCATGGCTTCAGGAAAAAATTCCCAGTTTTTTGTTTTTTGTTTTTTTTCTAACCTTGTTTACTTCTGAGATTGATACGTAACTTACTTATCATGACTAATCTATCATGGCATGGTACATGTTGCAAATGTACTCCATGTTTTGAGCAAAATACTGATGTAGGGATACATGTAGGCCGTATGACTATGAGAAAAACTCAATTATCTGGTTGAATACTTCAGAAAAAAATGTTGCTTTGTTTTAGAATATATTTTCATGTTAATGTTGAGCTTGCTCTCTCGCTCTCTCTCATATGTATATGTATATATGTGTGTGTAGGATATACATATCTATTATCTATTCATATATCTGTCATTTACCCATTTCTATCTATGACTTTTCTAAGCATTTGGATATATATTTATGATTGTAAATTGTTCTACAGTTATATATATATTTATTATTTATTTATATATTATATATTTACATATTTAATAATATGTATATTATTAAATATATATGTAAAACTACAGAAAAATTTACAATTGTAAGTGTATATCCCAATGCTAAGAAAAGTCATAGAAATGGGTAAATGACAGATATATAAATAGATAATAGATATGTATATCCTACACACACATATATACATACACATACACATATACATACATATACATATACTAGAGAGAGAGAGACCAAGCTCAACATTAAAACATAAATATATTCTAAAACAAAACAACATTTCTTCCTGAAGTATTCAACCAGATCATTGAGTTTGCCTCTTAGCCATATGGCCTGTAAGTATCCATATGTCAATATTGTCGAATATTATTGAATTATATATATAGATAAAATATATATGCAAATATATATATATAATTTATTTCTCTTTTGTTGTTTTTTTTGTTTGTTTGTTAATTTTTGAGACAGGGTCTCACTCTGTCACCCAGGATGGAGTGCAGTGATGCAATCTCAGCTCATTGCAAACTCTGCCTCTCAGGCTCAAATGAGTCTCATTCCTCAGCTTCCTAAGTGACTGGAATTACAGGCCTGTGTCAACACATCTGGCTAAGTTTTTTGTATTTTTAGTAGAGTTGAGGTTTTTCCACGTAGCCTAGGCTTATCTCAAACTCCTGGCCTCAAGTATATTTGGTTTTTAAATCTTCCATAAATAGTATCAACCCGTATATATCTTCATATAACTTTCTGTTTTAACTTAACGTTAGGTTTTTCAGGTATATTCATGTTGAGATGTGTGTGTGCATATGTGTTTTTGTGTGTGTGTTTAAACACACACAGAGTGTATTTTAGTTTTACATCTTCCATAAATAATATCAACCCATACATATCTTTACATAACTTTTTTTAACAACATTAGATTTTGCAGTTATATTCATGTTGAGATGTGAGTGACTGTGTGTGTGTGTGTTTATACATACACAGAGTTTCCTGAAATTACAGTGTTTGGCTTTATGATGGTATAAAACTGATACGCATTCAGGAGAAACCATAATTAGATTTTCCATAGGCAATCTTTTCCAGGGCTGGAAATATGTGTTAGGACATTTTCTCCAGATGCTGGACAAGAGTAGGGAGCCAAAGGTCCCAGTTAGCCCTGAGATCACGAGGGTAAGAAATTTTACTCCACAATGAATTGTGTTGCCAGATGGTTTTGCTCAACTGTGGGCTAATGTGACTCTTCTGAGCACATTTTAAGGTAGCTTAGTCTAAGCCATGATGTTCAGTAGGCAATGTGTATTCAATGCATTTTCAACTTACAATATTTTCAATTTACAACAGGTTTACCAAAATGCAACCCAATCATAATAAAAGAGTATATGTACTTATGTAAAGTCATACATGGCTTAATAAGGGGGATACACTCTGAGAAATGCAACATTAGGTGGTTTTACCACTGTATTGACATCATGTAGTAAAACCTAACTGACATGCATATTTTCATTTGTTAATGTTTTTATGTGAAAAACTAAATTTCTCAACACTTATTATCAGTCATTTTTCCTACTTGATCTACAATGCCAGTATCAAGTGTGATATATTAAATTTCTATGTATGCTTCATTATAACCTCTAACCTTTAGGACCATATGTAGAAATACGTATGTAAGACACATGAGATATACATTTCCAAATACATGCATGTACCTACACATATGCATATATACACATATACATATAAAACAACCTTTGCTTGATATGACTCTATATTAATAAACAAGGAGTATTTTGTTTATTTCTCTGTCTCTCTCTTTTTTTTTTTTTTTTTCCTGAGACAAGATTTTACACTGCTGCCAAGAATGGAGTATAGTGTCTTTGTCATGGCTCACTACAGCCTCAACTTCTTGGGATAAGGTGATCCTCCAGTCTCAGCCTCCCAAGTAGCTGGGACTGCAAGTACATACCACCACATCACCATATCTTGCTAACATGTTTTGTTTGTTTGTTTGTTTGTTTGTTTTTTGGCAGTGGGGAGAAAAACTCTGTCTCTGTCCAGGCTGAGTTCAGTGGCACAATTTCGGCTCACTGCACCCTTTGCCTCCTGAGTTCAAATGATTCTCATACCTCAGACTACCAAGTAATTGGGACTACAGGTATTGCCACCATGCCCAGCTAATAATAATAATAATTATTATTATTATTTTGTATTTTAGTAGAGACAGGGTTGCACCTGAGCTCAGGTAATCTGCCTTCCTTGGTCTCCCAAAGTGCTTGTAGGATTACAGGCATAAGTCATTGCACCTAGTCCTGCTAGACTCAGGATTTCTTGGTAGACTCAGGATTTCTTGGTCACGCAGGCTATTGGTTCCTCAATTGATGAATAATAAGATTACTTCCTGCTTACCTCTTACAATATTCAAACTGGTAAACTAAATTTCCAAACATTCCTCAGTGCAGAGACTGATGTGGAGTGCTTGAGTTTGATACCTTTCATTTCTTTATAGCACGTAAAATGTCAAAGAGAAACAGAGCCAAATTTGCTCTGTGGTCCTATATGATCAATGAGTGATACCTAATATTTAGTACACAAACTCATGTATGACATTTTCTGAACTACAAAGGTCAACAAACATCCTCAGAAGCCCTGTTCCTTGGGAAAACACTCTTTCTCCACCCTCTGGGATTCATGCAGCGGAATAAGGACATCCTTTGGCAACTGTGTGTAAGCTTTGAGGTAACTTAGGAAAAGACTTACCATGTTTCTGTTTCATCTCTCATTCTATACAGCCTGGATGAGTGTGTCTTCTTTGTTTATTTGAATGCTACCTATCCGTCTTCTTCTCTGTACATGAAAGCACCTATCTTTCATTCTCTAGTAAGAACACACTTATTATAATTTTCTGTCTACAACCAGCTTTTCATACCAAATGTTTGGATGATTCAACTCTTTGCTTGTTATCATTACCACTAGCATGGCCCTTGTCTTTATTTTTGGCGATACCTCTGAGTTACTACACTCCTTCTCCTTAGGAAACTTGCTTTCATTCTTCCTCCATCCCTCCCTGGTATGACCAAACAATGAATCTTTTTTTTTTTTTTTTTTTTTTCAGACGGTTTCTCACTCTGTTACCTAGGCTAGAGTGAAGTGGTGCTGTCTCAGCTCAGTGCAACATCAAACTCTCGGGTTCAAGAGATTCTCCTGCCTCAGCCTCCTGAGTAGCACCACCCAACCTGGCTAATTTTTGTATTTTTATTAGGGACAGGGTTTCACCATGTTGACGCTGGTGTCAAATTCCTGACCTCAGATGATCTGTTTACCTTGGCCTCCCAAAGTGCTGGGATTATAAAGGTGAGCCACTCCACCCAGTCCAAACCATGAATCTTCATTACAAAATTTGTATTGACTTCTTCTTCTCTGTTCTTATATGCCAATCTCTAACAATCATCTTCTGTCATTCAGCTAATATTTTCTAGTATTCCAATTCTTGCACAACTTCAATGTAATCTACACTGGAATATAAAATCCACTCACCTGACCTTTGTTCATTATCTCTTCTCTCCCATATTTGGAAGTAAGAACTGGTTGAACAATCATATGTAACAAATAACTTCAGCATTTACTTAGTGCCTCCAGGAAATCTTTTGTGATTAACTCTAGTCCCTCTTCTAAATCCTTTTGAAGTTTTAGGAAACATTATGGATAATCAGGTAATTTTATTTGATTGATTGGCTATTTGATAAATGTTCTATTTGTCTGTAACAGCTCCACTAGTAAAATAAATTATACTTCAATGGGTTTTAAATTCTCTCTACTATCACAGAAAATATTTTCAGTTTGCTGTTATTTCCTTAAGAGTGCATGATATATGTATTCTTATATGACTTTTTGCTGTCTTTAAATGACAATTATAAATACTGATCAATAAATGTATGCTGGTTTGAGTGAGTGAATGGGTATTTGGGGTCTAATTTGTAATATATCTATTCTCAATCTCTTTTACATTGTTACCATTTCTTATTCAATGTTCCTGCTCTAATTTAATCTTTGTGCAAAACAAAGATTGTTTCTTCCCCAAACTGCTAATTTTTGCCAGTTAAACCTACTTGCTGGAATCAAAAGTGCATTTTCATATAAATGCAGTCATGTTTGTATTTTTGGTAAAAAGTTAATCTTTTCAAATTGCCAAAGTTTCATCTATTGATTTTTTTCCCCTTGATGAAATTAATCTTCTCATTGTAAATTAAATAGCAGTACAATTTTTTGGAACCAGTCCTATTTTAGAAATGAATTGTTTCATCAATTCTATATATTTCCTAAAACCCACAAGGCTATAACATCCTTTAGATTTATTCAACAATGTATTCACAAAAAATTTTACACATATTCAGAAATATTTAATAAATGTTGTTATTGATGGAAGGTTTCTGTTTCTTCAAAATGTACGTTTAAGCCCTAATCTCTAATGGGCTGGTACTAGGAGTGGGGGTCTTTGGGAGGTAATTATGTTTAGATTAGGTCATGAAAATGGGACACTATATTGGAATTAATGTTGTTACAAGAAGAGGAAGAGAAAACAGAACTTCTTTTCACTGCCATGTGAGGGCACAGTGAGAAGGCAGCCATCTGCAAATCATGAAGTGAGACCTCACCAAACACTGAATCCGCTGGTACCTTAATCTTGAACTTACAGCTTCCGGAACTGTGAGAAATACATGTCTATTGTTTAAGCTGCCAAGTTTATTTATTTATTTATTTATTTATTTATTTATTTATTTATTTATTTAATTGTTATTATTATTTTGAGACAGAGTCTTGCTCCATTGCCAAGCTAGCATGCAGTGGTGTGATCTCAGCCCACTGCAACCTCTGCCTCCTGGGTTCAAGCAACTCTCCTGCCTCAGCCTCGCAAGTAGCTGGGATTACAGTCATCCACCACCACATCTATCTAATTTTTTTTCCACTTTCTTTTTCAGCTATACTTTAAGTTCTGGTATACATGTGCAGAATGTGCACGTTTGTTACATAGGTATTTATACAGGTGCCATGGTGGTTTGCTGCACCCGTCAGCCTGCCATCTTCATTAGGTATTTCTTGTAATGTTATCCCTCCCCTGGCTCTACTCTGGCCTCAGAAATGATGCTTTCAGAAATGATTTCATCAAATGACAACCATCTGATCTTTTTTTTTCCTTTTTTTTTTTTTTTTTTTTTTGTATTTTTAGTAGAGATGAGGTTTTGCTATGTTGGCCCAGCTGGTCTCGAATTCCTGACCTCAAGTGATCCACCCACTGTGGCCTCAGAAAGTACTGGGATTACAGGCATGAGCCACCGTGCCCAGCCTAAGCTGCCAAGTGTATGGTAGCAGTAGCCAGAACTGACTAAGACATATATTATTAGGATTTACATATATTTCCCACAGAACACAGTTGAATTACACACCCATTGTGTTTAATATTTAACAAGTTTTTACTGAAGTTAACTTTTTTTTTTTCTTGTCTATGAATGTATTGCTGAATTTCCTTATGGGAATCTTTGTCACTTCAGCTCTGTGAGGTCTGCATGTATACTTGAAGGTGATAGCTGAAGACTGTATTTTCCTCCATTTTTACTTGAGTTAGGATCTTGGTTGTGGTTAAGTATGTCAGACGGGTACATCAGAGTGAGATCTAAGTGATGACAGCTGTCATTGACCAGGAGTTCTGTGACCCGAGTTTCTTAGTAGGGGTTTTTATAGGAACAGTTCTGCGTTTGACTTGGTATTTCTCCTGCTTGGGTCACTTCTGGTTTTGAAACATCCATATTGATTTTTAAAGCTCTTACAAATGCGGTTAACTAACAACCGCAAGGTAATAAATTCATTTCTACTTAACCAAGTCAAAAGACTTTCTAGTGTAATGGCCAACTCATGGAAACATGAGTTTAATCATCCTAGGTTTAATTATTGGTTCAGTTAACACTTTTGTAGGGGAGCGCTAGGATTCCTACATGCCCAGTACTATCCAGAACACTTCAGGGACACAAGGCTAATCTTTCCTAAGCTTCTTTTGCATTCCAATTTCATATCTCTTGTATCATATCTATTTTTTGGTTATTCATAAATGAGCACTTGAATTTTAAGAGATATATTTTTAAGCAAAATTTTAAAATGTTAGTTCATAATTAGTCAAAAGAAAGATATATTCATCTCAAGGATATTAATTCAAGTCAGTATATTTCAAAACCTATTTTCTGTGTATTTCCTGATTTTAAAATTAGGTTTTCAAAAAGATTACTCCCAAGGATTTGAGATGAAACCTCAACCTCAACCCTCATATTATACTGACATTTTAAGAGCAATCATTTGCAATATATATAGGTATGTCCACATTATATGCCTGTGTATATTTTTGGGCAGTTTTTGTTTTATGTTTTTCATCATATTTCTGGGTTTAGAATCTGTAAATTATTATTAAAAATTCCCTGAGGTGGCAATTCCTTATTATTTATGACTCCACATGTTTCTCCAGAAATAACACTTGTTTATTTTAGTATGTGGTTACAAACTCCAAATAAAACCCTATAGGTTTACCAAGACTTGGGACATAGCTGTACTTTCTATGATAGGTGTCAACCAAATGTGATCTTATTGGATTTGTTTTCCAGCAGTCAATATTTCTGATCCATGAGAAGCTCCAGTTCAATTCAAACTTTTGTATTAATAACCTGGATATCTACCATGTCAAGAAAAATTTTTTAGAAAAACAAAACATTTATGAACTTACCACATTAAAATAATAACTTTAATGTCAGGAGGCACTGTTTTCATGTCTAATTTTTTTCTTTCTTTGAACAGAGAGAAATGATTACATATTTGGTACCATATATTATATGCTATGTTATTTGCCTTCTGTTGATTTAACACTATTTATCAGTCTCTCTCCCTTTGTGTGTGTATACGTATATATCCAACATATGTAACATATAACATATATATAGTTACTCATATATTTATGTTGTATAAATGTATGAATATATAATTATACGATATAAGCATAATATAGATAACATGCAATTTATCATTGTAACCATTTTAAATTATACAATTCATGGCACATAGTGCATCCACAATATTGTGCAACAAGCATCCGTGTCTAGTCCCAGAATATTTTCATCTTCATCATTTTCAAAACATATGTATTTATTTTGTAATTGTGTATTTAAATGTATACTTATATATAAGTATATAATATAAGTATAAAGTAAATATATTTATATGTTATATGTTTGTATATTATATATTATACATATTATTTTCATTATATAAAATATAGAATATATATTTTAATATATATTATGTAATATGTAATATATAACATAGTATTTTCTATATAATGTATAATACAATATATTGTATTATTATATATCTATATATTATATATCCATATATAATATGTCGATATGTATAATTATCTATAGATTATATATCTATATATCGCCATATATCTCAATATATCTGATATATATATCTACATATATATCGATATATCTGATATATATATCTATATATCTCCATATATCCATATTATATTATACAATATATTGTATTATATATTATATATAATATGTTATTATATATTATATGTAATATAATATACATAATTATATTACAGTATAATAAATATAATAAAATATTTTATATAATATATACATTTTATATAATATATACATTTTATATATAATATAAAATATAATATAATATATAATATAATAAATAAATAATATACATTATATAGAATATAATATTGAGATATTATATTATATATTATATAATAAATCTAATAAAAATAAATTACTGTATATAAATATATTAAAATGTATATATTTACATATACTTATTTATAAAATGTATGTTAATATATTTATTTATTCCTAAAATATATATTTATATATTTCTAATATATTTATTGATTTGTAAAATATATATTTATCTAATATAATTATTTATTTGTAAAATATATGTATTCATACTTATCTTTTACATATATATTTGTCTGTTATGTATATATCATTATCTTTTAAATATATGATTATTTTTAAAATATATACATGCAAATTTATTTTTAAATATATGTTTTATGCCATGAGGTATCACAAGTGTATTTAAGTATAGGTTTTTAACACCTGCAACAAGCATTGCAATAGCAATTCTCATTCAACAGAGGAGAAAGAGAAATAAAACTAGGAAGTGATTTTTATCCAAAATGTGAGGTGAAGGCGGCCTTAGATTCCACAATTAGATAAGAAACAAAAGCAACATTTTGGAAGTTGTGATGTATAAGGTGAGAATTGTCCTATTCGGGTATGACATGTTATATCTTGCTTTTATGTCTCTATACTTACTGATCAACAAAAGGCCTGTCTTTTAAAATAATTTTTGCAACAATAGGACAAGCACAATAACTAAGTTTTAGCTACACCCTTTGTGGAGAATTTTCAACAGTTAGCAACATCATTTTCTTTCTTTCTTTCTTCCTTCCTTCCTTTACTTTCTTTCTTGCTTGCTTGCTTTCTTGCTTTTTCTTTCTTTCTTTCTTTTTCTTTATTTCTTTCCTTTTTTTTTTTCTTTTATCTTTTTTTGCATAGTTCAGTAGATGCATTGGCATTGGTGTTTGTTTTGGATTCCCTGGAAGCATATTCAGAACAGAGGTTCATAGAAAATTTATTAGAGAGTGTTCCTGGAAAAAACACATAGTAAAATAGGAACATTTCTGAGGTCATATGGTAAATCTGTGTTTATCCTGTTGTGGGATCTTCAAATAGTCCTCCATAAAACCTGTACCGATGTCATTTTCCATTCTCATCAGCGATAGATAAGGTGTCTTTGATGTGGAAGAACTTGAAAACATCATGCTTCTGGAAGGAAGAAAGACACAAAGGCTCCACATCACATTACTCTAGTTCAAATTTCCAAAATAAGGACCTTCTCAGAGACACAGATACAGAGGAGAACATAGAGTGTGACTGTGCCATACACTCCACTGCATTGTTTTGTTGTTGTTGTTGTTGTTTGTTTGTTTTTGTTTTTGTTTTCCCCAAGAGCTACTTTGAGTTTTATGCTGTTTGGATCAGGGTCAATCTTTGGCTTATCAATAAATTTTAGTCTCTATTCATCTTACTGTCTTTAAGAAAATAAGTTATTGTGTGTTCATATCTGTATTTATTCCTCCATTTGCAGAATTTTATATAAAAGATAAAAGGATTATTTTAATGTTACTGCACTGAAAAATGTGAAGATATTAGTGTGCAAGATTACTTAGCAGAACCTTTACAAGTTTCTGTTGACATTGTTGACTGACCATGACAGCTAAATATTATGTGCTAAAAACATTTATCATAAAAATATAAATATATATGTGATGTATATATTATACGTGATATATATATAACATGGATATATATCTCCATATATATCTACATATCTCCATATATCTATATAGCTATATATATCTCCATATTATACATAATCACATATATGTTTATATTTTATGATAAATGCTTTTATTACATAAAATTTAGTTATACTAAATATGATATATAGACATATATTATATATCTGATATATATCATATATAATATATATACACATATATATCTCATCACAAACAGTATCTGAAAACAAAAGTTTGTCACTTTTCAGCTGCAAGAACAGGGCTGGAAGCTCGGGAAATTCCCATATCCCAGGATGAGAACCCCACCAATTCTGCCCCTTGGCAATTGAATGGACTAGGGGAACTGGCCTTTGTGAAAATTAGGAATATAAATTAGTGCACTTTGAACCACTGGCTGTGTGTGAGGTGCTGCAGGGAATCTCAGTTGGTAAAAGGGACACTGAGAGAATTTCCTGGCCTGAATGGTGTTTGCTGATGGCTTACAAGTTAAAGTATCAAGATAGAACCAGTTGCAACAAGAGAAATGTAAGCTGGAAAAAGAAAATGCCAATCTAACTTCCAGTCTGGCCCTGGCCCAAGGCCAGGTCTATATATTGACTGATCAGGCTCAAAGCTATCAGCCTGTTGTTGAAAAAGGCAGCCGTCCAAGTGACCTGGTCAGGATAATACTGAAGGCCTAGTTATCCAGGGCTTGGAGCAGGTAAAAACCTAGCTTCTCTCTCAAGGATGGGAAACTAACCATAATAAAATTCAAGGACCTGCTAAAATACTATAATTTGAAACTGCTACCAACAAAAATTTGTTGGTTTATTTGGATTCTGGAGATATCACATTTTCCATTTGGGTGACATTTTACAACCTCTGCATACAGTCATTGGAAAACACTATAACTTTCCCTGGGTAGGGAAAGAGAACACAGCCTTTGAGCAAGTTAAATAAGCAATACAATTAGCCCTAGGCATTTGGCCTATATGTGATGAGCCAGTAGAATTGCAAGTAACCATCCCAGGACAGCATATAAATTGGAGCCTTTGGCAAAAAACAAGATGAAGAAAGAATGCCTCTGGGGTTTTGGACCCAGAAATTGCCAGAGGCTGGGAAAGATTATATTCCCTTGGAGAAGCAGCTGTTGGCCTGCTACTGGGGTTTACAGGAAAGAGAACACTTTTGTTCTACTCATGATGTTTTCATGAGACCCAAAATTCCTATTACAATGTGGATTATGAGCTCCCCCAAAACTCATCACATAAGGCACACTCAAGAAAGTAACATCATAAAATGGAAATGGTATATACAAAATAGGGCCAAGCCGGGACCAAAGAGGTTATCATTTTTACATGGGGATGTGTAAAACTTGCCAACTCAGGAAACAATTGAGCAAGTCCTGCATATGGGGAAGGAAACCTCCTGCATCCAATGGGGCAAATCCTTTGAAGAACTAAGACCAGAGGAGCAGAAATATTCTTGGTTCACTGATCGATCTGTCATATACATTGGTGGGACCCGATGCTAGAACACCATGGCTCATAATCGTGTTAAAAAACATGAGAATCTCTGATGAAGGAAGGTGTGGGAGCAGCCAGATAGCTAAACCAGTAGCCATCCTCTTGGATATTCAGGAGTAGCTCAGAGGGAGATGTCACTTCTCTACCATCTCTTGGTCAGTAGAAAATGATCTTACTACCTGGATGCCCCAATGGCAAAGAAACAAATGGTTTATTAAGAATAAAGAGGTTTGGGAAAAACAGTACTGGGAAGTTAGCTGGATCCTTGCACACACTACCATTAACACTATTTTCCATGTTGATGCTCATGCATCTGTGCTTTTTCTTGATAGGCTATTTAATGAACAAGCAGATCAACACGCCAAAATTGCCACATAACTGAAAACTTCAATGCAGATGAATGGATTAAAACATGTTCAAGCCATGTAATGAGAAGCATTATAGTCTGTGGTGTTATAATTGATAGTGATTATTGGGGAGAGTTAAAAAATCATTTTATACAATAGTAACCCAGATTCTTTTGTGATAAAGCCACAGAGGCAGATTGCTTAGCTACTGATAGTCAAATATTAAGCTCAAGGAAATTTCTGCCCTGATGAAAACAATATATAGAACTGGAGAATTTGGGTCTACTGGAGTGGGCAACTTAACTACTTGAAGTCAAAATATGGGTAAATCATCTGTCAGATCCTGCCCATGCAGTGGGCAATCATATAGCTATGTGGCAGAAAATGAAGGGATAGCACAATTTTCTAAAGAAGAATTTTGAACCCAACATTTCATATCCAGCCAAACTCAGATTCAAAGGTGAAGGAGAAATAAAATCTTTTACAGGCAAGCAAATGCTTAGAGATTTTGTCAGCACCAGGCCTGCCCTACAAGAGATCCTGAAGGAAGCACAAAACGTGGAAAGGAATAACCAGTACCAACCATTACAAAAACATTGCAAAATGTAAAGACCATCAATGCTAGGAAGAAACTACATCAATTAATAAGCAAAATAACCAGTGAATATCACAATGACAGGATCATGTTCACACATAATAATATTAACCTTAAATGTAAATGGACTAAATGGTCCAATTAAACAACACAGACTGTCAAATTGGATAAAGAGTCAAGACCTATCATTCTGCTGTATTCAGGAGACCCATCTCACAGGCAGACACACAAATAGGCTCAAAATAAAGGGATGGAGGAAGATCTACCAAGCAATGGAGAACCAAAAAAAAAAAAAAAAAAAAAAGCAGAGGTTGCAATCCTAGTCTCTGATAAAACAGATTTTAAACCATCAAAGATCAAAAGAAACAAAGAAGGCCATTACATAATGGTAAAGGGATCAATTCAACAGGAAGAGCTAGCTAACTATCCTAAATATATATGCACCCAATGCAGGAGCACCCATATTCATAAAGCAAGTCCTTAGGAACATACAAAAAGACTTAGACTCCCATACAAAAATAATAGGAGACTTCAACATCCCACTTTCAACATTTGACAGATCAACAACAGAAAGTTAACAAGGATATCCAGGAATTGAACTCAACTCTGCACCAAGCAGACCTAATAGATATCTACAGAACTCTCCACCCCAAATCAACAGAATATACATTCCTCTCAGCACCACACTGCACATATTCCAAAATTGACCACGTAGTTGGAAATAAAGCACCCCTCAGCAAATGTAAAAGAATAGAAATTATAACAAACTATCTCTCAGTCCACAGTGCAATCAAACCAGAACTCAGGATTAAGAAAATCAATCAAAACCGCTCAACTACATGGAAACTGAACAACCTGCTCCTAAATGACTACGGGATAAATAACAAAATGAAGACAGAAATAAAGATATTATTTGAAACCAATGAGAACAAAGATACAACATACCAGAATCTCAGAAACACATATAAAGCAGTGTGTAGAGGGAAATTTATAGCACTAAATGTCCACAAGAGAAAGCTGGAACGATCTAAAATTGACACCCTAAAAACACAATTAAAATAACTAGAGAAGCAAGAGCAAACACAGTCAAAAGCTAGCAGCAGGCAAGAAATAACTAAGATCAGAGCAAAATTGAAGGAGATAGAGAAACAAAAAACCCTCCAAAAAATCAACCATCCAGGAGCGGGTCTTTTGAAAAGATCAGCAAAATGGATAGACCGCTAGCAAGACTACTAAAGAAAAAAGAGAGAAGAATCAAATAGACGCAATAAGAAATGATAAAGGGGATATCACCACCGATCCTACAGAAATACAAACTATCATCAGAGAATACTATAAACACCTCTATGCAAATAAACTAGAAAACTTAGAAGAAATGGATAATTTCCTGGACACTTACACTCTCCCAAAACTAAAACAGGAAGAAGTTGAATCCTTCAATAGACCAATGGCAGGCTCTGAAATTGTGGCAATAATTAATAGCCTACCAACCAAAAAAAGTCCAGGACCAGATGGATTCACAGCTGAATTCTACCAGAGGTACAAGGAGGAGCAGGTACCATTTCTTCTAAAACCATTCCAATCAATAGAAAAAGAGGCAATCCTCCCTAACTCATTTTATGAGGCCAACATCATCCTAATACCAAAGCCTGGCAAAGACAAAACAAAAAAAGAGAATTTTACACCAATATCCCTGTTGAACATTGATGCAAAAATCTTCAATAAAATACTGGCAAACCAAATCCAGCAGCAAATCAAAAAGCTTATCCACCATGATCAAGTGGGCTTCATCCCTGGGACACAAGGCTGGTTCAACATACACCAATCAATAAACATAATCCAGCATATAAACAGAACCAAAGACAAAAACTACATGATTGTCTCAATAGATGCAGAAAATGCCTTTGACAAAATTCAGCAGCCCTTCATGCTAAAAACTCTCAATAAATCAGGTATTGATTGAATGTATCTCAAAATAATAAGAGCTATTTATGACAAACATACAGTCAATATCATACTGAATGGGTAAATACTGGAAGCATTCCCTTTGAAAACTGGCACAAGACAGGGATGCCCTCGCTCACAATTCCTATTCAATATAGTGTTGGAAGTTCTGTCTAGGGCAATCAGACAAGAGAAAGAAATCAAGGGTATTCAGTTAGGAAAAGAAAAATATAAATTTTGCCTATTTGCAGATGACATGATTGTATATTTAGAAAACCCCATCATCTCAGCCCAAAATCTCCTAAAGCTGATAAGCAACTTCAGCAAAGTCTCGGGATACAAAATCAGTGTGCAAAATCACAAGCATTCTTATACACCAAAAACAGACAAACAGAGAGAAAAATCATGAATGAACTTCCATTCACAATTATTTCAAAGAGAATAAAATACCTAGGAATCCAACTTACAAGGGATGTAAAGGACCTCTTCAAGGAGAACTACAAATCACTGCTCAGTGAAATAAAAGAGGACACAAACAAATGGAAGAATATACCATCCTCATGGATAGGAAGAATCAACATCATGAAAATGGCCATACTGTCCAAGGTAATATACAGATTCAATGCCATCCCCATCAAGCTACCAATGACTTTCTTCACAGAATTGGGAAAAAAAACTGCTTTAAAGTTCATATGGAACCAAAAGAGACCCCACATTGCCAAGACCATCCTAAGTCAAAAGAACAAAGCTGGAGGCATCATGCTACCCAAATTCAAACTGTACTACAAGACTACAGTAACCAAAACAGCATTGTACTGGTACCAAAATAGAGATATAGACCAATGGAACAGAACAGAGCCGTCAGAAAAAATACCACACATCTACAGCCATCTGATCTTTGACAAACCTGACACAAACAAGAAATGGGGAAAGGATTCCCTATTTAATAAATGGTTCTGGGAAAATTGGCTAGCCATAAGCAGAAAGCTGTAATTGGATCTTTTCCTTACTCTTTATATGAAAATTAAGTCAACATGGATTAGAGACTTAAATGTTAGACCTAAAACCATAAAAACGCTAGAAGAAAACCTAGGTAATATCATTCAGGACATAGGCATGGGCAAGGACTTCACGTTTAAAACACCAAAAGCAACAGCAACAAAACCAAAATTGACAAATGGGAACTAATCAAACCAAAGAGCTTCTGCACAGCAAAAGAAACTACCATCAGAGTGAACAGGCAACCTACAGAATGGGGGAAAATTTTTGCAATCTACTCATCTGAAAAAAGGCTAATATCCAGAACCTACAAAGAACACAAACAAATTTGCAAGAAAAAAGCAAACAACCCCCTCAAAAAGTGGGCAAAGGATATGAACAGACATTTCTCAAAGGAAGACATTCTTACAGCCAACAGATATATGAAAAAATGCTCATCATCACTGGCCATCAGAGAAATGCAAATCAAAACCACAATGAGATACCATCTCACACCAGTTAGAATGGCGGTCATTAAAAAGTCAGGAAACAACAGGTGCTGGAGAGAACGTGGAGAAATAGGAACACTTTTACACTGTTGGTGGGATTGTAAACTAGTTCAAACATAGTGGAAAACAGAATGGAGACTCCTCAAGGATCTAGAACTAGAAATACCATTTGACCCAGCCATCCCATTACTGGGTATATATCCAAAGGATTATAAATCATGCTGCTATAAAGACACTTGCACACGTATGTTTATTGTGGCTCTGTTCACAATAGCAAGGACTTGGAATCAACCCAAATGTCCATCAGTGACAGACTGGATTAAGAAAATGTGGCACATATATACTATGGAACACTATGCAGCCATAAAAAAAGATGAGTTTGTGTCCTTTGTAGGGACATGGATGCAGCTGGAAACCATCGTTTTCAGCAAACTATCACAAGAACACAAAACCAAACACCACATGTTCTCACTCATAGGTGGGAACTGAACAATGAGATCACCTGGACTCGGAAGGGGGAACATCACACACCGGGGCCTATCATGGGGAGGGGGTAGGGGGGAGGGATTGCATTGGGAGTTATACCTGATGTAAATGAAGAATTGATGGGTGCTGATGAGTTGATGGGTGCAGCACACCAACATGGCACAAGTATACATATGTAACAAACCTGCAAGTTGTGCACATGTACTCTAGAACTTAGTGTATAATTTAAAAAAAGAAAAGAAAAGAAAGCCCACAGCCAATGTCATACTGAATGGGCAAAAATTGGAAGCATTTTCCTTGAAAACTGGCACAAGACAGGGATGTCCTCTCTCACTACTTCTATTTAACATAGTGTTGGAACTTCTGGCCAGAGCAATCAGGCAAGAGAAAGAAATAAAATGTTTTCAGTCAGGAAAAGAGGAAGTCAAATTGTATGACATGATTTTGTATTTAGAAAACCCCATCATCTCAGCCCAATATTTCCTTAAGCTGATAAGCAACTTCAGCAAAGTCTCAAGATACAAAATCAATGTGCAAAATCACAAGCATTCTTATACACCAAAAACAGACAAACAGAGAGAAAAATCATGAATGAACTTCCATTCACAATTGCTTCAAAGAGAATAAAATACCTAGAAATCCAACTTACAAGGGATGTAAAGGACCTCTTCAAGGAGAACTACAAACCACTGCTCAGTGAAATAAAAGAGGGCACAAACAAATGGAAGAACACACCATGCTCGTGAATAGGAAGATTCAATATCATGAAAATGGCCATAATGCCCAAGGTAATTTATAGATTCAATGCCATCCCCATCAAGCTACCAATGACTTTCTTCACAGAATTGGAAAAAACTGCTTTAAAGTTTATATGGAACCAAAAAAGAGCCCGCATTGCCAAGACAATCCTAAGTCAAAAGAACAAAGCTGGGGGCATCATGCTACCTGACTTCAAACAATACTACAGGGCTACAGTAACCAAAACAGCATGGCAGTGGTACCAAAACAGAGATATAGAGCAATGGAATAGAACAGAGTCCTCAGAAATAATACCACACATCTACAGCCATCTGATCTTTGACAAACCTGATAAAAACAAGAAATGGGGAAAGGATTTCCCATTTAATAAATGGTGCTGAGAAAATTGGCTAGCCATAATTAGAAAGCCGAAACTGGATCCCTTCCTTACTCCTTATACGAAAATTAATTCAAGATGGATTAGAGACTTAAATGTTAGACCTAATACCATAAAAATCCTAGAAGAAAACCTAGGTAATATCATTCAGGACATAGGCACGGGCAAGGACTTCATGTCTAAAACACCAAGAGCAACAGCAACAAAAGCCAAAATTGACAAATGGGATCTCATTAAACTAAAGAGCTTCCGCACAGCAAAAGAAACTACCATCAGAGTGAACAGGCAACCTACAGAACGGGAGAAAATTTTTGCAATCTACTCATCTGACAAAGGGCTACTATCCAGAACCTACAAAGAACTCAAACAAATTTACAAGAAAAAAACAAACAACCCCATCAAAAAGTGGGCAAAGGATATGAACAGACATTTCTCAAAGGAAGACATTCTTACAGCCAACAGATATATGAAAAAATGCTCATCATCACTGGCCATCAGAGAAATGCAAATCAAAACCACAATGAGATACCATCTCACACCAGTTAGAATGGCGGTCATTAAAAAGTCAGGAAACAACAGGTGCTGGAGAGAACGTGGAGAAATAGGAACACTTTTACACTGTTGGTGGGATTGTAAACTAGTTCAAACATAGTGGAAAACAGAATGGAGACTCCTCAAGGATCTAGAACTAGAAATACCATTTGACCCAGCCATCCCATTACTGGGTATATATCCAAAGGATTATAAATCATGCTGCTATAAAGACACTTGCACACGTATGTTTATTGTGGCTCTGTTCACAATAGCAAGGACTTGGAATCAACCCAAATGTCCATCAGTGACAGACTGGATTAAGAAAATGTGGCACATATATACTATGGAACACTATGCAGCCATAAAAAAAGATGAGTTTGTGTCCTTTGTAGGGACATGGATGCAGCTGGAAACCATCGTTTTCAGCAAACTATCACAAGAACACAAAACCAAACACCACATGTTCTCACTCATAGGTGGGAACTGAACAATGAGATCACCTGGACTCGGAAGGGGGAACATCACACACCGGGGCCTATCATGGGGAGGGGGTAGGGGGGGAGGGATTGCATTGGGAGTTATACCTGATGTAAATGAAGAATTGATGGGTGCTGATGAGTTGATGGGTGCAGCACACCAACATGGCACAAGTATACATATGTAACAAACCTGCAAGTTGTGCACATGTACTCTAGAACTTAGTGTATAATTTAAAAAAAGAAAAGAAAAGAAAGCCCACAGCCAATGTCATACTGAATGGGCAAAAATTGGAAGCATTTTCCTTGAAAACTGGCACAAGACAGGGATGTCCTCTCTCACTACTTCTATTTAACATAGTGTTGGAACTTCTGGCCAGAGCAATCAGGCAAGAGAAAGAAATAAAATGTTTTCAGTCAGGAAAAGAGGAAGTCAAATTGTATGACATGATTTTGTATTTAGAAAACCCCATCATCTCAGCCCAATATTTCCTTAAGCTGATAAGCAACTTCAGCAAAGTCTCAAGATACAAAATCAATGTGCAAAATCACAAGCATTCTTATACACCAAAAACAGACAAACAGAGAGAAAAATCATGAATGAACTTCCATTCACAATTGCTTCAAAGAGAATAAAATACCTAGAAATCCAACTTACAAGGGATGTAAAGGACCTCTTCAAGGAGAACTACAAACCACTGCTCAGTGAAATAAAAGAGGGCACAAACAAATGGAAGAACACACCATGCTCGTGAATAGGAAGATTCAATATCATGAAAATGGCCATAATGCCCAAGGTAATTTATAGATTCAATGCCATCCCCATCAAGCTACCAATGACTTTCTTCACAGAATTGGAAAAAACTGCTTTAAAGTTTATATGGAACCAAAAAAGAGCCCGCATTGCCAAGACAATCCTAAGTCAAAAGAACAAAGCTGGGGGCATCATGCTACCTGACTTCAAACAATACTACAGGGCTACAGTAACCAAAACAGCATGGCAGTGGTACCAAAACAGAGATATAGAGCAATGGAATAGAACAGAGTCCTCAGAAATAATACCACACATCTACAGCCATCTGATCTTTGACAAACCTGATAAAAACAAGAAATGGGGAAAGGATTTCCCATTTAATAAATGGTGCTGAGAAAATTGGCTAGCCATAATTAGAAAGCCGAAACTGGATCCCTTCCTTACTCCTTATACGAAAATTAATTCAAGATGGATTAGAGACTTAAATGTTAGACCTAATACCATAAAAATCCTAGAAGAAAACCTAGGTAATATCATTCAGGACATAGGCACGGGCAAGGACTTCATGTCTAAAAACACCAAGAGCAACAGCAACAAAAGCCAAAATTGACAAATGGGATCTCATTAAACTAAAGAGCTTCCGCACAGCAAAAGAAACTACCATCAGAGTGAACAGGCAACCTACAGAACGGGAGAAAATTTTTGCAATCTACTCATCTGACAAAGGGCTACTATCCAGAACCTACAAAGAACTCAAACAAATTTACAAGAAAAAAACAAACAACCCCATCAAAAAGTGGGCACAGGATATGAACAGACATTTCTCAAAAGAAGACATTCATACAGCCAAAAGACATATGAAAAAATGCTCATCATCACTGGCCATCAGAGAAATGCAAATCAAAACCGCAATGAGATACCATCTCAAACCAGTTAGAATGGCAATCTTTAAAAAGTCAGGAAACAACAGGTGCTGGAGAGGATGTGGAGAAATAGGACTGTTGATGGGATTGTAAATTGGTTCAATACCCAAAAGATTATAAATCATTCTGCTATAAAGGTACATGCACAAGTATATTTATTGCAGCACTATTCACAATAGCAAAGACTTGGAATCAACCCAAATGTCCATCAGTGACAGACTGGATTAAGAAAATGTGGCACATATACACCATGGAATACTATGCAGCCATAAAAAAGATGAGTTTGTGTCCTTTGTAGGGACATGGATGCAGCTGGTAACTATCATTCTCAGCAAACTATCACAAGAACAGAAAACCAAACACTGCAGGTCCTCACTCATAGGTGGGAACTGAACAATGAGATCACTTGGACTGGGGAATGGGAACATCATACACCAGGGCCTATCATGGGGAGGGGGTAGGGGGGAGGGATTGCATTGGGAGTTATACCTGATGTAAATGACGAGTTGATGGGTGCTGATGAGTTGATGGGTGCAGCACACCAACATGGCACAAGTATACATATGTAACAAACCTGCACATTATGCACATGTACCCTAGAACTTAAAGTATAATAATAATAATTTTAAAAAAAGAAAAAATAGTGTACAAAGGATAAGGATAGACACTCCTCAGAAGAAAACATCCATACAGCCAATAGACACATGAAAAAATTCTCATCGTCTCATCATCATTTGCCATCAGAGAAATGCAAATCAAAACCACAATGAGATACCATCTCACACCAGTTAGACTGGCAATCGTTAAAAAGTCAGGAAACAACAGGTGTTGGAGAAGATGTGGAGAAATAGGAACACTTTTACACTGTTGGTGGGATTGTAAACTAGTTCAACCATCATGGAAAACAGTATGGCGATTCCTCAAGGATCTAGAACTAGAAATACCATATGACGCAGCCAGCCATCCCATTACTGGGTATATACCCAAAGGATTATAAATCATGTGTTATAAAGACATGCACACATATGTTTATTGAGGCACTATTCACAATAGCAAAGACGTAGAACCAACCCAAATGTCCATCAATGACAGACTGGATTAAGCAAAAGTGGCACATATACACCATTGCAGCCATAAGAAAGGATGAGTTCATGTCCTTTGTGGGGACTTGGATGCAGCTGGAAACCATCATTCTCAGCAAACTATCACAAGAACAGAAAACCAAACACTACATGTTGTCATTCAGAGGTGGGAATTGAACAGTGAGATCACATGGACACAGGAAGGGGAACATCACATGCAGGCACCTATTGTAGGGTGGGGGCAAGTGGGAGGGATAGCATTAGGAGATATATATAATGTAAATGATGAGTTAATGGATACAACACACCAACGTGGCACACGTATACATATGTAACAAACCTGCACGTTGTGCACATGTACCATAGTACATAAAGTAGAATAGAAAAAAAGAAAAAACAACAAAGAGAGAGAAGGAAGGAAGGAAGGAAGGAAGGAAGGAAGGAAGGAAGGAAGGAAGGAAGGAAGGAAGGAAGGAAGGAAGGAAGGAAGGAAGAATGGGAGAGAGGGAGGGAGGGAGGGAGGGAGTAGCCTTTTGAAAACCACAATGGCTTCTGAGTGATTATTAAATCCTTCAAAATATTGATATAATAGAAAAAAAGGATGAATTCCAAATTTGGTACAAATGTAAATGTTAGCAGTGTGTAGAAATAACACCACTTTTGGCTGAAAGTGATCCCTCTTGAGAGAAGTCAAACTGCCATGGAGATTTGCTGCCAGCTTCCAGCCTACAGAGCTGAGATCAATAAATGTCTGTTTTTTAAGCCACCCAATCTACTTACTTAGCAACCTGTACTAAGGCAAGACTTCAAAAGGAAAGAGAGATATAATTTTGGGAAAGGATGGATTATAATTATGTTTTTAATGATGATATTAAATACATACACAATTCTAGACAATCAAATTAACACATGAGAATAAATAAATCTAAAGGCATTTCTAACTATTAGCAATGATTATTTAAAAGATAAGATGGAAAAAATGAAGCTACTCAAAGAAACTTTAACAATTTTATAAGGAAAAATATTAAAACTAACAAGCATAAATAGAGAGGCAAATTATATGTGCTGTTTATGACTGGATACTATAGAAAAAGAGGGAACAAGTAAAAAGGGAGAAATGGGACATTTTCTACCATTTTGATATAGAGCTTTCATGAAGATTAGACACATTTCTGATTACATTTACTTTGCAACTTGGCACAGTCTACTGTGAAAAATGAAAGTATGTAATATATAATATTTAGTAGCTATGAAAAATGTAATATTCATGTAATATAATAAAAGTGATGTGTTTGAGAATACATTACCAAATATTCTATGTATTACTTTTCAAAATAGGCAATATGTATTTTTAATTGGAAAAAAATCTACCAGATAATTTGTATATTAGAGTGGACCTAGGATTCACGTTCATGTTCACATGTAATATGTATGTAATGTAATAAATATAATGTATTTGATAATACATTATCAAAGGTAATATATATAACATATCAAAATTGGTAATATGTATTTTTAGAAGAAAAAATATCTATCAAATAATTAATGTATTAGAGTGGACTTAGGATTCACATTCAGAGCACAGAAAGCAAGAGATAATTTTGAAGCCACCTCTACTGTATTAGGACATTACAGATGAATTTACTTTAAATAGATTGCTAAAGTAATGCTGTCTTGTGAAATTAACTTTTTGTAATAACCAGAACTATAGCCATCATTTCCAAATGAGTTATGGGGTCAAATTGTAAGAGTGCACTCAGAAAAAAAAATGCAAGAAGAGGTTCTCAGTCATGGATGGTGTCCTTGGTGGCCACAAAGGTATAAACCCACACAATCTTCATTATGACAACACAGGGCCAGTAGCAAACAAGGAGAGGCAGAGTCGTATGGTGGAGAAACACTCTGGAATGAGCAGGCTGGCTATAGATTCCAGGATTCAAGCCTCTGACATTAAATCTGTTAAATCACAGTAATAATTGCCACCTCACTCTGCTACTTGTGATGAACTTTCAAGAACTAATATTTGCAAGGAAAGTGGGGTTCATGATGTCAAAAGGCCTTGCTCTAGTTGGAGTAAACTCCCTTTGACACAAATATGTCTAATAAATTGGACAGAATTCACTAAGCAGAACTAATATTTGCAAAGTCCTGAAAAGCATTTCTTTAAACATGCAGAATATGATAAAATTTTCTTAGGTGAAACCCCAGTAGAGTGTTTAAATGGGCCTCATAGTGTTTTCCTAGCATACCCAGCAGGAATATGCTTGGCAGGTGGAAGTTTTCATGCAGATGGAATGTCGAGGGATTCATGATGAAAAATGCTGCAATCTCCTACTTTGTAGCATTGACTGTGGATGCTAAACTGCATCCCTTATCTATATTAATAGAGTGTTGTATTAATTTTCTACATTTACAGATATCTTTCCATCTGATATTCTTATCCTTGTGTAAGCTAAACAAAAGAACATCAAAATGAAATATAGAATAACAAAAAATGGATAAATGTAACATCAATTGACCACCAAGGACATGATGGTGCAAGGTGTCATGTTATTACATATTCTTTCTTGTCATTTTGATGCATTCTCTTGGCTTATTATTATTGTATATTTTAGAAAATAGCAATAAGGCCCTATTTAGATGATAAAAAATAATCAAGTCCAGTCTAATTACAAAAATCAAAACTATTATCCAGTTTTTCACTTGCCCTATGCTATAGTTTGAATATTTGTCCCCTCCAAAACTCAGGTTGAAATGTAATCCCCAATGAAACAAAAGGTGTTTGCATATTTTTCGTATTATAAATGGGGCTGTGGTGAACATACATATGCATGTATCTTTATAATGGATTGACTACATTCCTTTGGGTATCAATAGCCAAATTGACCAAACGATGCATTTTCAATAATCTATCTTTTTGGGTGCCAATATTTGTACAGAAACCCTCCGTGTTCTGCACTGGGAGCTGATAACCATGGACAAGAGGTCACTTGCAGAGTTTTCAGCTGAGTTTTCAGCTGTATCTCATATATCTCAGCCTCACGGAAACATATATGAAGCTCCTTGATTTGATCTCATAACAAAGGAAATGTTACCAAATCCCCAGGGGTTTGGTTTAGGTCTGTTGCACCAGAGAGAAAGCCAATCACTGAGACAAGTATTGCCAAGGAAGAAGGCTTTTATGAGTGCTTCAGCCATGGAGACAGGAGAAAATTGTCAAATCCATCTCTGCAACCAAGTCAAACTAGTTGTTTATATGGTGGGGAAGAAATCTACAGGAATTAGGGGAGGGCAGTAAGGAAAAGGAGTTTCAGTTCCTTCAGACTACATGGGAGACCTAAGGGACAGTTTCCTGAAAGAGGAACTTAGATTAAACCAATGTGAATTTCAAGCTTTAGGAAAGGAAGACATCATTTCTATATTGATTAAAAATAATAAAAATAGGATGGGCATGGTGGTTCATAGCTGTAATCCCAATATTTTGGGAGGCTGAGATGGGTGGACCACCTGGGGTCAGGAGTTCAAGACCAGCCTAGTCAACATGGTGACACCTTGTCTCTACTGAAAATTTAAAAATTACCCAGGTGTGGTGATGTCACTGTGTAATCCCAGCTACTCAGGAGGTTAAGGCAGGAAAATCACTTGAACTTGGGAGCAGAAGTTGCAGTGAGCCAATACTCTGCCACTGTACTCCAGCCTGGGTGACACAGCAACACTCTGTCTCAAAACAAATAAATATATAATTAAAATTAAAAATTAAAATATTAAAAACAAAATTTAAACTTAAATATTTAAAAATGTAAAAAAATGTAAAGTAAAAATAAAAAATCAATAAAAAAAATAACAAATTTAATAAAATCAAAATATATAAATAAACATTATAAAAATAATAAACATCAGTTCTTTGGTGAAATTAGGCTGGTTTCAGCAAGAGTAGATGCTGAATGGAAGGATAATGGTAGATAAGTAGGGTACTAGTCACTTAATTTGTAGTGAAGAAAACATTCTTTTCCTCTCTCAATTCTTCATGATAGATGCTTGGGTCCTAACAGAAAATATGAACTCCCTCCAAGGAATTCCTCATAATTGGCTTTGGACACTGCTCCATAGATTCTTGACCTCCTCTCATTTAGCTTGGAGGTTATCTAATTGGCTAATACTGGAAGAAGCAGTTTCACAATCCAACAGCACGTCTACCCCAGCAAAGATAAGGTAGAGTAGTTTCCACTTACTGTGTTGTCCTCAGGAAAAAATAAAGTAGTTCAACATGAATAGTTATTAAAAAAAAAAATGAGGCAGTAGAAAAGATTGTCTTCAATTTTGTATCAAAACACATAAGTGTTGGTTTTCTTGTTATATAAACATCTTCTATAAGATTTTAGGAAAAGAATACTGAAAACTCCCACAAAAAACAGGCAAAATCTAGAAATAAGTAATAAATAGGGAGTTCAAATATGCATGATATATAGTATGTGACATAATTAATCATCAAAAATGCCAAAAAAAATAAAAATGACAAGTGAATTTCATAGCACAACAAGGTTACTGATCAATAATAATTTAATTGTACCTTTAAAAATAACTAAAAGAGTGTAATTGGATTATTGGTAATGCAAAGGAAATGTGCTGGGTGGGATGGATACCTCATATACCCTCGTGTGATTAGTACACATTGCATGCCTGTATCAAAATATCACACATATTCCATAAATACATCCACCTACAATGTATCCACAAAAATAAAAATTAAAATTAAAACAGGTGAAACAAAAGTACAATACACATTACTCACGATAGCAACAGAGATTGAAGAAAGGGTTGAGAGTATAATCAAAGATAAATTCAAGAAAACTAAATGAATTTAAAAGGAGCCTATTGATAAGATAATTGAAAAGATGTTTAAGGATTTCCATAGATCAAGAATGAGTTTTTTTTTCTTTTCAAAAGAGTATACGAAGTGGAACAGAAAATAGACTTCAAACAGATAGTAACGGATAGACATAAAAACAAAAGGATCTCCCAGGAAATGTGTATTCACATCTATGATCACTAAGATGCAATAAAATAAAACTAACACAAAAATTTGTGATATTTGGGTGACACACATGAAATCTGGAGGTGGGAAAACTCAGATTGTTTTTTATAGCAGCATTGAAGATCATAAGAAATGAGAAGATAGTGACAAAATCACTACGAAAAAACACACAGCCCAGTAATCTTGTACCTTGACTAATTGTCAGTCACTGTTAAGCTATCTATCTAAATGCAATCAATTCAAAATTTGATATGCCTGGGTCTACACACACACATTCTTAAAATGTACAAGAGAGTATTCTTAGCTAAATTTATGTTGGAGAGTAGTTCTGGCAAAAGAGGTCATGGGAAAGACTGAACCAACTTAAAGGTACTATTAAGAGTAAATTGGTTGTGCAGTCTTATTTCTGGGTTCTCTGTTCCGTTTCATTAATGTGTATGTCTGTTTTTGTACCAGTGGCATGCTGCTTTTGTTATGGTACCCTTGTAGTATAGTGTGAATTCAGGTAGTGTGATGCCTACAGCTTAGTTCTTTTTGCTTAAGATTTCCATGCCTATTTGGGCTCTTTTTTGATTTCACACAAATTTTAAAGTGTCTTTCTCTAGTTCTGAGTAAAATGTACGTGTTAGTTTCATAGCAATAGCATTGATTGTATAAATTTCTTTGGTCAGTATGACCATTTTAATGATATTGAATCTTCCTACCTATTCATGAACATGGAATGTTTTTCTATTTGTTTGAGTCACCTCTGATTTGGTTAAACAGTGGTTTGTAGCTCTCCTTGGAGAGATCTTTCACCACCTGAGTTAGCTGTATTCATAGGTATTTTATTCTTTTTGTGGTAATTGCAAATGGAAGTTTGTTCCTGATTGGGATCTTCTTTTGACTGTTGTTGGTGTATAGGAATGCTAATGATTTTTGCACACTGATTTTTTGTGCCTTGAGCCTTCATCGAATTTGTTTATCAGCTTAAGAAGCTTTTTGTCTGAGATTATGGGGTTTTCTAGATGTAAGATTATGTTGTCTGCAAACACAGATAATTTGACATCCTGTCTTCCTATTTGGATGCCCTCTTTCTCTTCCCTGCTTGTCCAGGTCAGGAATACCAATACTTTGTTGAATTGTACATATTCATACAGGAGTGGTGAAATATTCCCTATTCAATAAACAGTGGTGGGATAATTGGCTAACCATATGCAGAAAATTGAAATGGGACTCCTTCTTTATATCACGTACAAAAATTAACTTAAGATGGATTAAAGACTTACAAGTAAAATCCAAAACAATAAAAGCTCTGGGAGACGACTTAGACAATACTATTCAAGACATGGACAAGGCAAAGATTTCATGATATTGACACAAAAAGGAGTTACAACAAAAGCCAAATTGACAAATGGGATTTAATTAAACTAAAGAGCTTCTGCACACCAAAATAAACTATCAGCAGCATAAACAGACAATTTGCAGAATGGGATAAAAATTTTGCAAACGATGCATCTGACAAAGGTCTAATATCCAGCATCTATAAGGAAATTGAGCAAATTTACAAGAAGAAAACAAACAACCCCATAAAAACTGACCAAAGAACATGAACAGAAACTTTTTCAAAGAAGACATATGTATGTCCAACAATCATATGAATGAAAGCTCAGCATCCCTGATCATTAAATAAATGTAAATCAAAACCATAATGAGATACCATCTCACATCAGTCAGAATGTCTATTATTAAAAAGTCAAAAAATAACAGATGCTGGCAAGGTTGTAGAGAAGAAGAAACACATATTCTGTGGGTGAGAGAGTAGATTAGTTCAGCCATTGGGGAAAACAGTGTGGTGATTCCTCAAACATCTAAAGACAGAAATACCATTCAACCCAGCAATCCCATTACTGGGTATATACCCAAACGAATATAAATCATTCTATTATAAAGACACATGCCTATGTATGATCACTGCAGCACTATTCACAATACCAAAGATATGGAATCAACCTAAGTACCCATCAATGATAGACTGGATAAAGAAAACGTGGTACATATATGCCATGTAATTCTATGGTGCTATAAAAAATAATGAGATCAAGTCCTTTCAGGGATATAGATGGAGTTGGAGGCCATCATCCTTAGCAAACTAATGAAGGGAAAGAAATCCAAATACCCCATTTGCTCACTTATAAGTGGGAGTTAAATGATGAGAAAACATGGATACATAGAGATGAAAAACAGTTGGGACTTTTGAAAAATACACGGTGGGAAAAGGGAGAGAATCAGAAAAAGTAACTACTGCATGCTAGGCTTAATACTGTGTGTTGAAATAATCTGTACAGAAAACTCCCACAACACACGTTTACTTTTGTAACAAGCCTGCACTTCTACTCCTGAACTTAAAATAAAAGTCAAAAAAACAAAAATAAATACAGTAAAGTAAACTAATTCTTAATGATTAATGTGGAAGAAAATCCTAAAATCTTAAGACTGCAAAAGTGAAACAAAAAGGAATTAGATGAGATACAATCTATGCTGATTGATTCATTATTTTTTCCAAGCAAGCACTCAAAAATCTTGTTTTATCTTGTAGACACACACACACACACACACACACACACACACACACACACACACAAACACTCTCTCTCTCTCACTCGCTCTATGAAAAATACAAAATTTGCCAGGTGTGCTGATGTGCACCTGTGTCCCAGCTATTCCGGAGGCTGAGATGAGAGGATTACTCAAGCCCACGAGGCAGAGGTTTCAGTGAACCAACATGACACCTGTGCACTCCAGCCAAGGTGACAGAGAGAGACTCTGCCTCAAAAAAAGTAGAAAGAAAGAAAAGAAAAAGAGAGAAGGAAATAAAGAAAGAAGAAAGAAAGAAGAAAGAAAGAAAGAAGAAAGAAAGAAAGAAAGAAAGAAAGGAAGAAAGAAAGAAAGAAAGAAAGAAAGAAAGAAAGAAAGAAAGAAAGAAAGAAAGAAAGAAAGAAAGAAAGAAAGAAAGGAAGGAAGGAAGGAAGGAAGGAAGGAAGGAAGGAAGGAAGGAAGGAAGGAAGGAAGGAAGGAGAAAGAAGGAAAGAAAGAAAGAGAAAGAAAGGAGGAAAGAAAGAAGAAAGAAAGAAAGAAAGAAAGAAGAAAGAAAGAAAGAAAGAAAGAAAGAAAGAAAAGAAAGAAAGAAAGAAAGAAAGAAAGAAAGAAAAGAAGAAAGAAAGAAGGGGGAAGGGAGGGAAGGAGAGACTCTGCCTCAACAAAAGAAGAAAGAAAGAAAAAGAAGGAAGGAAGGAAGGAGGGAAGGAAGGAAGGAAGGAAGGAAAGGAAAGAAAGAAAGAAAGAAAGAAAGAAAGAAAGAAAGAAAGAAAGAAAGAAAGAAAGAAAGAAAGAAAGAAAGAAAGAAAGAAGAGGAAGGGAGGGAAGGAGAGACTCTGCCTCAATAAAAGAAGAAAGAAAGAAAAAGAAGGAAGGAAGGAAGGAGGGAAGGAAGGAAGGAAAGAAGGAAGGAAGGAAGGAAGGAAGGAAAGAAAGAAAGAAAGAAAGAAAGAAAGAAAGAAAGAAAGAAAGAAAGAAAGAGAAGAAAGAAAGGAAGGAAGGAAGGAAGGAAGGAAGGAAGGAAGGAAGGAAGGAAGGAAGGAAGGAAGGAAGGAAGGAAGGAAGGAAGGGAGAGGAAAGGAAGAGAGGTGGAAGGGAGGAAGGGAGGGAGAGACTCTGCTTCAAAAAAAGAAGAAAGAAGGAAGGAAGGAAGGAAGGAAGGAAGGAAGGAAGGAAGGAAGGAAGGAAGGAAGGAAGGAAGGAAAGAAACAAAGAAACAAAGAAACAAAGAAAGAGAAAGAAAGAAAGAAAGAAAGAAAGAAAGAAAGAAAGAAAGAAAGAAAGAGAGAGAGAAAGAAAGAAAAGAAGAAAAGAAAGAGAGAATGAGAGAAAAAGAGAAAGAGAGAAAGAAGGAAGGAAGGAAGGAAGGAAGGAAGGAAGGAAGGAAGGAAGGAAGGAAGGAAGGAAGGAAGGAAGGAAAAGAAAGAGAACAGAAGACACAGAGACCAACACACATAGAGAGGAGAAGACAACAACACACAGTCATGATCCAAGCAGAGGTCACAGTGATGTGGCCACAACCCAAGGATTACCAGAAACAAGCGGAGCTGGAAGAGTTAAGAAAGTATTCTCTGATAGAGCTTTCCGAGAGAGTACAGACCTGCTGACTCTTTGATTTGTCATCTCTTGAACTTTGAGAAGATAAATTTATCTTGCCTGAAGCAACAAGTTTGTGGAACATTGTTTCTGTGGCTCTAGAAACTACTACAAATGATAATTTAATAAAGGCTAAACAAATGGAACGGACAAAAGGAACATCCTCAGGTGGGAACAGAGAAAAAGGGATGGTTTTAATAAATAATCAGATATTAGGATCTGGCTGGGCATGGTGGCTCACGCCTGTATCTCAGGAGGCTGAGGCAGGCAGATCACTTGAGGGCAGGAATTTGGAACCAGTCTGGGCAAGAAAATGAGACCCCACCTCTACAAAGAAATAAAAAAAATAATTAAATGTGGTAGCATACACCTCTAGTCCCAGCTACTCAGGGGGCTGAATTGGGAAGATTGCTTAATTCTGGAAGGTTGAGGCTATGGTGAGCCATGATTGTGACACTGCACTCTAGCTTGGGTAGGCAGAGAGAGACTCTGTCTCAAAAAAAAAAAAAAAAAAAATGTTAGAATCTGATTCAGAGAAAACAGAAAAGGGCAAGGCTGATGCTGAAGTCTCTCCCTACAAGGACTGGATAAGTAATGCTAACTTTAATCAAGTGATGAATACTCCAGGAAGAGAACTTTCAGGGAACTAATGAGTTCATTGTTGGTCATAAGTTTGAGCTGTCTGCTGGGAAATTAGGAGGAAATATCTAGACATGGAAAGAGAGTAATCGAAGAACCCTGAGGTTAAGCAGGCAAAATGTTGCCTAGAAGAATGCAAGCTACAAAACCGAGATAGAAGGCACTTTCATGAGAACAGGTGGCCAACAGTTCCAAATGCATACTTCAGTGTTGGAGAGATCAGCCTCTGATAAGCAGACCAGGAGAGGTCTATTTAAAGTCATCATTCTGATAAGAACCAGAGTCAGTAAGGGAATTTAGACTTCTCACACTCATCATTCATATTTTGATGTCAGTTGAAACCTAAATTGACTGCCACTGCAGAACTCTACAAGACTATAAAATTTCTAACAAAGAAGAGCTTTAGAAATTGCTGTAGCCCCACACGACGTCGAACACATCTGAGGATAAGTACTTCCTCTTATAATAAAAATTTTAGATTATCCTCCCTCATACGTTGTAAGGAGGTTCTCCCAGAAGTCTGCACATTCCTTGACAAAGAGAGAGAAGAAGAATGGCCATTTATTACCTACAATTTGCCCAGTACCAACTTAGGTCCCCCATTAAACCATCTATCAGTCCTGCTGCGTACAATTGTTTCCCCAGTTTTCCACATGAGGAAGCAGGTGATGGGAGTTTTCAAGGTGATTCAAGTTGTGGCTTAGTTGTGGCTTACCTATGCTGTCTTTGAAACTAAACCTGAGCCCTTTCTGTTTTCACTGTGCTGCACTCTTGGCTGACATCTATTGCTTTGGTGCATTTTCTAGATGGCTGTCAAGGTAACATTGTATATCAGGGTTTTCTTTGACATTATTATGGTATATCTCCCTGCCCTTTTGGATACACACACACACACACACACACACACACACTCACACATTTTAGATGGAGTCTCGCTCTGCTGCCCAGGCTGGAGTTCAGTGGCACAACCTCTGCTCACTGCAAGCTCTGTCTGCCAGGGTCATGGCATTCTTCTGCCTGGGCCTCCCAAGTAACTGGGACTACAGGTGCCCACCACCACGCCCAGCTAGGTTGTTTTTTTGTTTGTTTGTTTGTTGTATTTTTAGTAGAGATGGGGTTTCACCATGTTAGTCAGGATGGTCTTGATCTCCTCACTTCATGATCTGCCTGCCTCAGTTTCCAAAAGTGAGATTACAGACGTGAGCCATCACGCCCGGCCACCCCTTTGGATATTTTTAAGAGGAGAAATGAACATGTACCCTTTCCTACTCCATATAACAACTTAGCAGAATGAGTACATCCTGTGCCTATTTTTATTTTTATTTATTTTATTTTATTTTTTTATTTTTTGACAATTGCCCAACTCCATTAGAACTCTGCTTGTGTTTCAGGGGTTGATACCATTTTCAAAGGTATCATTTGAGTTTGATGAGTCTCAAATTAATCTCCAAAGGATTCATGCTTCTTGTTTTTTTGTGAGTGCCAGAAATAATATAAACCAGACCACATAAATAATTCGTGAGCACTGGTTTCACATTTGGGTTATTCCTGGCTCTGAGTGTCTGTCTGTAAATAGTGTATTGAGAGCAGTTATTGTTTTCTTTTTTCTTTTTATGATGATAGAATGATAAAAGTAATGAACTGACATTCAGCCTTAGAGATTCTTGACAGAATGTAATGTGTCTATATATAATATTTTTTAAAACATTGACATTAAGAGGTTTTGTGGTTTGGCAGAGAGAATCCTAGCTCTATTTTTTGTGTTGTTGTCTTTATTGAAATGGAAAGCGTGGGTGTTTTGCATACCATTCTGGAGATGGCATTCTGGTTGTGTGGCAGATTATTGAATGAGAAGAATAGGTTCTTCCAAAGACTATCATGGCTTCCTCAGCATCTTGTATTCTTGGATAATAACCACAGTTCCTACAAACTGCCACCACTAATGACCTGTTCTTTATGATAACTTACTTGACACCACAGTGCAGGTATTCCCCTTTAGGAGCCTAAGTGTTTAGCAGTAAAATTGGCAGAAAAATCACTGACTGGCATACAAAGCCTACAAGTTGCTATTCTAATGTCTTTCTCTTCAAATACACATTCCAATTGCAAGGAGAATGGTGAGACCCAGTACAGGTAAAGATGAACAGCCAAAGATCTGAAAGTCTGCCAGTGTTCCACATGTTACATAACACAGCCTTCCCTACATGTTAGAATCTACTCCCTCTGTTTCTGATGATTCTTCTGACTCTTCATAAAACTTTCATCATCCCAGAGTGAGACTTCACCTCAAAAACAAAAACATGCTGAGCATCTTACTCATTTGAAGAGCTTTAATTTTGAGGTCTCCTGTGTTTGAAGTTTGAAGGAAATATTTCTCCCTGCCAGGTTCAAACAATTAAATCATAGTTTGTTGGATTGAAACCAGGATTTCAGAGATGTGGTCTGACTCACATGAGTCTCTTTTATTCAGAAACATTTAAAATCTGTTCACTATCAGTCACTAAGCCAAGCAACAAGGGAACACATATAAATGAGTCCGAGTTCTTTTCCTGAAAATATTTTTTAGATTACTACTGAGTGAAAACCATGTAATGGCTCTAAATAAAGAAAAAAAAAAAAAAAAGACTGGGCTAAATGAAAAATGAATACTGGGTCCAAAGCAGTTGAAAGAGATAAGATATTTTGTCACATAGGCTGATTGGGAAGACTTTGAAGAAAGAGATAACATTTGAAGTTTGACCCACAATAATTTTGAAGTTTGACCCACAAAAAAGGGAACTTCCTGGAAGTAACAATAATTTTAAAAAGCTACAACAAAGGATTGGGTTCTTTAGGAGCCTGGAGGAAAATTAGAGTGAAGGAATATCCCAGCATGAACATCAAGAAAAGCAACAAAACTTAAGACCCCAACATTGGTCAGGCAACAGAACCTGTTGGTTTTTGTGTGTACAACACGGGACAACATTTCAACTTTCTCCTCTGGGCAGTAATGGGCTGGCCTGCAGAAGGGTATGCTGGCAACAGACAGGATGATTAAAATGCAGAGATGAGATTTTTTAGGGTGTGGCACTCTTTAAATATTAATGTAATCTTGATAAATTGCAACGGTAAAGAAAAAGAGGGAATCTGAATTAGGAAAGCTATAAAACAAGAATTCATGGAATTTGGAGTCCAAATAAACATGAGTATGGAATGAGGATACAGAGTCTCTGCTGAGGTTTTAGCTTGGACTCCAAAATGGGTTAAGAAAAGTATCACATACAGAAAGCTCTGAAGGAACAGACAGCTGTTGAGAAGAGGAGGGAGAAATCTCTTACTTCTGAAATGTTATCAGACCAAATCCCAACATCAAGTGCATATCCAAAATAATACAATCCTTCTGCCATAAAGAAAATGCATGCATATGTTCAATGCAGTGCGATTCACAATAGCAAAGACACGCAATCAACATAGATGCCCATCCACAGTGAACTGGATAAAGAAAATCTGGTACATATACACATATATACTACACAGCTATAAGCAAAAGTGAGATCATGTCCTTCACAACAAAATGGTTGGAGCTGGTGGCCATTAACCTAAGTGAAGTAACACTGGAACAGAAAAACAAACTCTACATATTGTCACTTATACATTGACTATAACATTGAACTAAACGTTGAGTACATAGGAATTCAAGAAAGAAGCAACAGACAGCGGGGCCTACTTGAAGGTGGAGGAAGGGAGGAGCAAGAGAATGGAAAACCTACCAGTCTGGTACTATGCTTATTACCCTGTTGACAAAACTTATCTGTACCCTAGATCTCACAATGTATCTATATAAAAATATCTGCACAAGTACCACTGAACCTAAAATAAAAGTTAAAAAAAGGAAATGTTAATTTGAGGTGGTTTTAGTCATTTGAGTAGAGTTCAAATTTTGGTCTGGAACTCAAGAGAAAAAAGGCAGATTGGAACAGAGAAAGTGAATGCTGAGCTAACTAGAGGGTTAGTTTCTCAGGGCTGCTGTAATAAATTGCCACAAACTGAGGAGCTCCAAATCAAGGTAGCTTTAGGGCCATGCTCCTGTGGAAGGCTCTACTGGAGGAGGCTTTTTTGCATCTGTCATTTTCTGATGGCTCCTGGTGTTCCTTGGCATGTGGCCACATCAGTGCAATCTCTGTCTCCATTTTCCCATGTTCTTCTTTCTCTTGTCTCTGTGTCCTCCCCCCACCCTCCACCTTCCTTCCTTTCTTTCTACCAGTCATTGGATTTAGGGCCCATGAGTTTATATGAAGATCTTAATTAATTACATCTGTAAAGACCCTATTTCCAAATAAGGTCGCATTCTGAAATTCCCAGAGTACATGAAGTTTAGGAGTGCACTTTTCAATACAGAATAGCTACAGACAGATGAAGTTGAATTATTGAGGGCTGATAATGTGGACCATAGACAAAAATAGTGTTAATGCAGGACTGAGACACAAAAGATACGCTAGAGAATATAATTGAAAGAATATATTCTTTGAATATAACTTCAAAGAAGACAGAATTCTCTCTCAAATGCTAACAGGAGAGATTACAAACTCATGACAGTAGGATGCTTTCAAACCCATTAGGGTGAATTCTCAGACATTATGGGCTCAAGGAGGAGAAATAATAAATGAACTCTTCAGAGTCCTACAGGACTGAAATATAACATGAGAGAAGTTCTGTTGGTCAGTGAACTTTCAGTGATTTTAGAGTTGTCAGGGAAACCTCATCAATATCGGTCAAAATAGAATTTATAAATTCACCAACAAGTCTCATCAAAAACAAGACAGACAGAAGGATGAATGCAGTCAAGTGTTGTTTTTCATTTCTTTAAATTTTGTTCATATTTAAATGAAATTTTTTTGAGACAGGGTCTTGCTCTGTTGCCTAGCCTGAAGTGCAATGGTGTGATCATAGCTGACTGCAGCCATGACTTCTTGGGGTCCAACAGTCCTACCATGTCAGCCTCCAAAGTAGCTGGAATTACAAGCACACCAGCCTAATTGTTTTTAATTTTTTGCAAAGATAAGATCTTGCTGTAGTGTTCAGTCTGGTCTTGAACTCCTGGGTTCAAGCAATTCTCTTGCCTCAGTTTCTGAAATTGTTGGGATTTTACCTTAAGCAGCCATACCCAGCCTTGAATGCATTCTTTAAACAAAAATGACTTGGTTGGTCTTAAGTGTACAATCTAAGATGTTTTATAACTAGCAGAAACTCTTGCAAAAGAGTTAACTTCTGTTTCCTTATAAAAAGTCATTTGGCAAGACCTTAAATGTTAAGTTCTGAGACTCTACAAAATAGCTTAAGTCAACCTCCCTCACTACTTGCTTCAGAACATATTGGAGAATATATTTGCTCACCATTTCTTCAGAATATATTGGAAAATGTATTTGCAGAAAACAAAAGCAAAACAACAGCGATAATATTGTGCTTGGCTTCACTTGCCAACATGGGAAGAGTAACAGGAACAACCATTTGACTTTCTTCTTTAATGGAGGAGTAGGTTTACAGACCTATAAGGTCAGGCACCCAATTTTAGATTACTCAAGTTTTTCACAAGGCCAATTTTAGTAATTGAAATTATATTAAATGTAGCTTTTAGTATCTTGTTTCTACATTGGATCCACGTGTTTTTGAAATAGGCAGCAATAGCAACTGCTACTACATTTGTTAAGTGGCAACTACAATTTCACAACACAATTTTCAGAATCCAAATTCCAAAGGCACCTCATAAAGGCATTAGACATGTTGTCCTATCTTGTATTCAAACATAATTTTGTTTCATTATGTGAAGCTACTGCTGGACTTTGTCATATTGTTTCATTTGCTACTGGGGAGAAAAAACACTGATGAAACAGGAAACGTTTAAATATGCTTTTAAATTATCTCTGTGTTTGCCCGGTCCAGTGGCTCATTCCTTTAATCCCAGCACTTTGCTGGGCACATGCACACTTGACTGTGGATCACCTGTGGTCAGGAGTTTGAGAACAGCCTGGCCAACACAGTGAAACCCCATTTCTACTATAAATAAAAGAGTAGCTAGGCTTGGTGGTGCATGCCTGTAATCTCAGCTACTTGGGAAGCTGAGGCATGAGAATCAGTTGAACCTGAGAGGTAGAGGTTGCAGTGACCTAAGATGCCACCACTGTACTCCAGCCTGGATGACAGAGGAGACTCTATCTCAAAAATAAATAAATAAATAAATAAATAAATAAATAAATAAATAAATAAATCCCTCTTTGTTACAAGAAATCTGCTGAAAGTAAGAGTAGTGTAAAAAAAGTCTAAGATAAATGGCTGTTTCAACACAATATGAATAAGAACCAAATTGCAAGAAGTACTATCTTTCGTCATGAGAAGGGCTGTCATAACTCTGTTTAGTGAGCATTAATAAATTCCATTTATATTATAATTTACTGAGAAAATACTATTACGCCAGTGTTAAAGATAGTGGCACTTTAACTTAGAGTGTTCAAATAACTTTTCCAGGGCAACTTAAGTAGCAAGGGGACACGCCAGGTTTTGAAACTTTCCATTTCTAACTCTGAACTCCATGTATCGAACTCCATGTCGCATCCCTGGACTTCCATAATGTCTAATTAATTGCTAAACAAACTGCATTCGGAAACTGAAGGCTAAAGACGGATTCTGTAGAAGCAGAAGTGAGCCATGGTCAGAAAACAGCCACAATAAAACTGGATTAGAATATAAATATTTTGGCTAGATGCAGTGGCTGATAACTGTAATCCCAGCACTTTGGGAGGCTGAGGTGGGTGAATCAAAGTGTCAGAAGCTCAAGAACAGCCTGGCCAAGATAGTGAGAGCCCGTCTCTACTAAAAATACAAAAATTAGCCAGGCGTGGTGGTGGATGCCTATAATCCCATGTACTCAGGAGGCTGAGGCAGAGAATTGCTTGAACCTGGGAGGCAGATTGCAGTGAGCTGTGATTGCACCACTGCACTCCAGACTGGGTGACAGAATGAGACTCCGTCTTAATAATAATAATAACGACAATAATATAAATATCTCTGTTGCTGGATTTCATTTGTGTTGGGAATGTCTCATAACCAGGTATAATTTGCCATGTGCTTACCCATGTCTTAAATGATTCAGAAATTCAGAATGTTCTTCCTCACACTGATAATTTTAATGAAATTATATATGTCTTCAAAAGTTATTTCAGAAAATAGAGATGGAACACTCAGAGACTTCTTTTATGTCAATGTAATTTTAATACCAACTCCTCACAAAAAGAAACTACAAAGAAGAGTAAATTATAGCATGATAATCTCTTACCAAAGTGGATATAAAACTATTAAAGAAAAAATCTCCACATACAGTAAGAATACCAAATTTTTATACCTGTATTAATTAATTTATTTTTTATGGACACAGTCTCATTCTGTTGCCTAAGCTGGAGTGCAGTGATGTGATCAAAGCTCACTCTAGCCTTCAACTTCTGGGCTCAAGCAGTCCTCCAACCTCAGCCTCCTGAGTGACTGGGACTACAGGCATATGCCATAACATCCAGCAATCTTTTTTAATTTTTTTGTAGAGTCAGGGTCTCACCATATTGCCCAGGCTGGTCTTAAACTCCTGGGTTCAAATGATTCTTGTGCCTCAACCCCCCAAAGTATTGGAATTATAGGTGTAAGCCTATAATCTAGCCTGGAATTTCTTTAATTTGATCAATGGCAACTAATTTAAAAACTTACAGCTAGCATTCTGTTTTATGATGAAATATGGAACACTATCTTCCTGAGATTGGGCGCTCAGCATTGATATACACTCACCTAATTTCTTCAAGATTGTACTGGAAGTCCCACCATTGCAGAGTTCCAAGAAAGACAAATACATTTCATATAGACTTTAAAACAATGAGTGAAATTGTCTATATCCAAAGACAATATGCTTTTTAAATGCAGAAATTCCTAATGAACATTCAAAATCAATAGTAGAACCATTAAATTAACTTTGCAAGGCTGCAATTTACAGAGTTGAAATAAATCAATTTTTCTACCTACTAGCAGCTAGCAATTATAAACAAAAGTTAAGAAATGCATTCCATTCAGTATAAAACAAGCAACAAATGTTTAGAATTATTATTATTATTATTATTATTGTTGTTTTTGAGACAGAGTCTCATTTTGTTGCCTAGGCTGGAGTGCAATGGTACAACCTCAACTCACTGCAACCACCACCTCCCAGGCTCAAGCAATTCTCCTCCCTCAGCCTCCTGAGTAGTTGGGATTACAGGTAGGTGTCACCGTGCCCAGATAATTATTGTGTTTTTAGTAGATACAGGGTTTCACTATGTTGCCCAGGCTGGCCTTGAACTCTTGACCTCAGGTGATCTACATGCTTAGCCTCCCAAAGTGCTGGGTGTGAGCCACTGCACCTAGCCAGAATATTAAAAAAAAAAAAAAAAAAAAAAAAAAAAAAAAATCATCATCATCATCATCCAAGACCTCACCACTGAAATCCACATAGCATGGCTGTAAGAAAATATGAACACTGAATTAAAAAGGATGAGCTCACATCCTATGCAGTGAGATGGATGAAGCTGGAGACCATTATTCTAAGCAAACTATCACAAGGACAGAAAACCAGACGCCACATATTCACACTCATAGGTGGGAGCTGAACAATGAGAACACATGGTCACAGGGCAGGGAACATCACACACCAGGGCCTGTTGGGAGGTGGGGAGCTATGGACAGGATAGCATTAGGAGAAATACCTAATGTAAATGACGAGTTGATGGGTGCAGCAAACCAACATGGCACATGTGTACCTATGTAACAAACCTGCACATTGTGCACATGTAACCTTTACCTTAAAGTATAATTTTTTAAAAAAAGGAAAATAAGAAGGCTGAGATAAATTGTAATACATACCATGTGCATGGATTAAAAATTATAACATTGTTAAATACAAAACCTTCTCAAATCGGTTGATATATTTAATGCAAATTTTCTCATTATACTGGTAGGGTTTTAAGCAGAAATGGAAAAGTGTAATCTAACTATCTGGAAATGTGAAAGACCAAGAAGAGACACATGATATTGAAAAAGAACTGCATGTAAAAGAGACTGCGTTATTCCAGAATTTACTGTAAACATCAGGAATTCAGAGGTTCTGTTGTTGTCATACACAGAGGCAAATTAGCAATGGATAAAGAGGACATGTATTGATCCTAATTTATATAGTATATTGCTTTTTGGCAGGAATGCTAAAGGAATTAAATGGGAAAAAAATTTCTAATAAATAGTGATAAAATATCTCAGTATTCATATAAAACATGGATTTCCAAAACAGAACTACTTTTTAAGAAATCTATAAAAATTAGTAAGCCCTGATTTTTTTTTTTTTTTTTTTAACTGAGACTGAGTCTTGCTCTGTCGCTCAGGCTGGAGTGCAGTGACACAAACTCAGCTTACTGCAATCTCTCCCTCCTGCCTTCAAGCAATTCTCCTGCCTTAGCCTTCCAAGTAGCTGGGATTACAGATGCACACCACCACACCTATTTGATAGGATTTTACCATGTTGGCCAGGATAGTTTCAAACTACTAACTTCAAGTGATCTGCCTGGCTCAGTTTCCCAAAGTGCTAGGAATGCTGTCATGAGCCACCACACTTGGTGAACATTGTTTTTTAGAGGAATCAATTTCAAATTACATATGTGTGTGCTCATTATTCATATACATACATATATATGGCATATGTGTATAATTATATATTTCAATGTATAACCCAATATCCCAATTTTTTCTTGCAAAATTCCTTTGAGTTAGACTTATAACTCCCATGTCTACAAAAATGACATGGAATTCTTCATAATCAGTTGTTTATAGAAAATTATTATAGGTAAAATATGAGTTATGGTTTCACGTTAGTGTACAATATACACAACGGCTAAAGGAACACAGATGCTATTAGATTTAGTAGATAATTTCAGTGACAAGAGTACAAATCCAATTTATTTTTGCCCTTTTCACATATATTTGTTCCTATAACATACATTTTTAAAAATCATTTCTGAAATTGTTGCTCTTGTACATGAGACATCCTATCATTCCATTACTCTGTTTTTCCCCATTTTTTTTTGGTTTCAAAATTAGAATGATGCTTTCTAAAAATAGCAAGTTTTGTGAGATTGATCATTTTGTCTTCCTGATGCTTCTCTCTTCCTCTCATTTTTCATTCTTGACCGTACCATTCATAGACTAACACTCGTTTACAAAGTATATAAAGCTTAATGTTTTTCAGTGTAGTCCAATTTAATGTGAAGTGCAAAGATGACTTTGAAGAGCCATTTTGTAAATCCCTCCCCTCAACATTATGATTTTTTATTTACAACTCAGTGATGAAATCCCATGAGACCCAATGAATAAAAATAATACTTGAAGCATAAAACAATGCCCACTTTGAAAGTCTATGTCATACATATCAGAATGATCTAACCTTGTAAGTCAGCACGCTAACATCATCGTACACAAACAGAAAGTCTTATTGCTTTTAATTTTTTAAAGTTTATTTTAGAGACAGAATCTTACTATGTTGTGTAGGCTACTCTTGAACTCCTGGGCTCAAGTAATCCTTCAGCCATAGCCTCCCTCCCATGTAGCTGGGATTAAATACGCATACCACCAAGCCTGGAAAAAAGAAAAAAAAAAAAAAAAAAAAAAAAGAGGAAAAGAAAAATATTCTGAACTTCAAAAATAATTTGGGTTTTTGATGTTCTTCTGCCATATAAGTTTTCATAGTTCAAGGGACTGTTTTGAATAGCAGCATCTGTCTCAGTGTGGAGTTACTCCTCAATCTAATAAAAACTAACAGAATTTTGATCTCTATCTAAGGGTGTTATGTATCTTAGTGATAGCACTGAGTTGTGATAACTTTTAAATAACCTATAAAATGATTTTTAAATAATTTTTAAAATGCAGCACAAAGAATAAATCAATGATTTTACAGACATAAATGGTAGTAGGAATGAATAAACAATCATCCATGCCATTTTAAAATTCAGCTTTTTCTTCAAGATCTGGCAGGGGAAAAATAAAGTTTAGAAAGTAGTGAGTGAGACGAGCTCCCAAATAGCCAAATAGGAACAGTTCCAGCCTCCAGCTCCCAGCATGAGCAACACAGATATGTGATTTCTGCGTTTTCGGCTGAGGTACTCAGTTCATCTCACTGAGTCTTGTTGGACAGATGGCGCTGGTCCACTAGTGCAGCCCAACTAGCAAGAGTTGAAGCAGGGCAAGTCATCACCTCACCTGGAAAGTGCAAGGGGGAAGGGAATTCCTTTTCCTAGCCAAAGGAAATTGACAGAAATAACACCTGGAAAATCGGGTAATTCCCATCATAATACTGCACTTTACCAAGGGTCTTAGCAAACGGCACACCAGGAGATTATATACTACACCTGGCCCAGAGGGTCCCACACCCATGGAGCTCCCTCATTGCTAGCACAGCAGTCTGAGATCTAACTGCAAGGTAGCAGAGCACCTGGAAGAGGGGCGCCCACCATTGCTGAGGCTTAAGTAGGTAAAGAAAGCCAAGTGGAAGCTCAAATTGGGTGGAGTCCACCACAGCTCAACAAGGCTGGCCTGCCTCTGTAGACTCCTCCTCTGGGGAGAGATCAGAGCTAAACAAAAAGCAGCAGAAACCAAGGCAGAAGTAAATGCCCCTGTCTGACAGCTTTAAAGAGAGCAGTGGATCTCCCAGCATGGAGGTTCAGATCTCAGAATGGACAGACTACCTGCTCAAGTGGGTCCCTGAGCCCTGAGTACCCTAACTGGGAGACCTCCGCACTAGGTGCAGACCAACACTTCCCACCTCACATGGTGGGGTACACCCCTGAGATGAAACTTTCAGAGAAAGAAATCAGACAGCAACACTTGCTGTTCAGCAATATACTCTCTACTGCAGCCTCCACTGCTGATACCCAGACAAACAGGGTCTGGAGTGGACCTCAGTTAAACTCCAACAGACCTACAGCTGAGGGTCCTGATTGTTAAAAGCAAAACTAACAAACAGAAAGGACAGCCACACCAAAACCTCATCAGTACGTCACCAACATCAAACACCAAAGGCAAATAAAACCACAAAGATGGGGAAAAAGCAGTACAGAAAAGCTGGAAATTCAAAAAATCAGAGTGCATCTGCCACTCCAAAGGAATAAACCCACCACCAGCAATGGAACAAAGCTGGAAGGAGAATAACTTTGATGAGTTGAGAGAAGAAGGCTTCAGTCAATCCAACTTCTCAGAGATAAAGGAGGAACTACGTAGCCAGCACAAAGAAACAAAAAACCTTGTAAAGATTTGACGAATGCCTAACTAGAATAACCAAGGCAGATAAGTCCTTAAAAGAACAGATAGAGATGGAAACTATAACATGAGAACTACGTGAAAAATGCACAAGCTTCAGTAACAAACTCAATTATCTGGAAGAAAGAGTGTCAGCGATTGAAGATCAAACGAATGAAATGAAGAGAAGTGTAGAGAAAAAAGAGTAAAAAGATATAAACAAAGCATCCAAGAAATATGGGATTATGTGGAAAGAACAAATCTACATCTGATTGGTATGTCTGAAAGTGACGGGGAAAATGGAACCAAGTAGGAAAACACTTGCAGGATATCATCCAGGAGAACTTCCACAACCTACTAAGGCAGGCCAACATTCAAATTCATGAAATACAGAGAACACCACAAAGATACTCCTCGAGAAGATCAACTCCAAGACACATAATTGTCAGATTCACCAAACTTGAAATGAAGGAAAAAATGTTAAGGGTGGCCAGAGAGAAAGGTCGGGTTGCATACAAAGGGGAGCCTATCAGACTAACAACAGATCACTCAGCAGAAACTCTATAAGCCAGAAGAGAATGGGGTTAATAGTCAACATTTTTAAAGAAAATAATTTTCAACCTTAAGTTTCATATCCAGCCAAACTAAGTTTCATAAGTGAAGGAGAAATGAAATTCTTTAAAGACAAGCAAATTCTTAGAGATTTTCTCATCACCAGACCTGCCCTACAAGAGATCCTGAAGGAAGCACAAAACATGGAAAGGAACAACTGGTACCAGCCATGGCAAAAACATGTCAAAATGAACACTCCATCGATACTATGAAGAAACTGCATCAACTAGCGAGCAAAATAAGCAGCTAATATTATAATGACAAGATCAAGTTCACACATTACAATATTAACCTTAAATGTAAATGGACTAAATGGTCCAATTAAAAGACACAGACTGGCAAATTGGATAAAGAATCAAGACCCATCAGTTTGCTATATTCAGGAGACCCATCTCCCATGCAGAGACACACATAGGCCCAAAATAAAGCGATGAGGAAGATCTATGAAGCAAATGTAAAACAAACAAACAAACAAAAAGCAGGGATTGCAATCCTAGTCTCTGATAAAACAGACCTTAAATGATCAAACATCAAAAGAGACAAAAAAGGTCATTACATAATGGTAAAAGGATCAATTCATCAGGAAGAGCTAACTATCCTAAATATATATGCACCCAACACAGGAGCACCCAGATTCATAAAGGAAGTCCTTAGAGACGTATACAAAGACCCTTAGGTTCCCATACAATAATAATGGGAGGCTTTAACACCCTACTGTCGACATTAGACAGATCAACGAGACAGAAAGTCAACAAGGATATCCAGGAATTGAACTCAACTCTGCACCAAATGGACCTAATAGACATCTATGAAACTCTCCACCTCAAATCAACAGAATATACTTTCTTCTCAGCACCATATCACATTTATTCCAAAATTGACCACACAGTTGGAAGTAAAGCACACCTCAGCAAACGTAAAAGAACAGAAATTATAACAAACTGTCTCTCGGACCACAGTGCAATTAAATTAGGACTCAGGACTAAGAAATTCAATCAAAACCACTCAACTACATGGAAACTGAACAACCTGCTCCTGAATGACTACTGGGTACATAACGAAATGAAGGCAGAAATAAAGATGTTCTTTGAAACGAAAGGGAACAAAGATACAACATACCATAATCTCTGGGATACATTTAAAGCAGAGTGTAGAGGGAAATTGATAGCACTAAATACCCACAAGAGAAAGCAGGAAAGATCTAAAATTGACCCCCTAACATCACAATTAAAAGAGCTAGAGAAGAAAGAGGAAACACATTCAAAAGCTAGCACAAGTCAAGAAATAACTAAGATTGGAGCATAACTGAATGAGATAGAGACAAAAAAAACCCTCCAAAAAATATTAATGAATCCAGGAGCTGGTTTTTTGAAAATGTTAACAAAATTGATAGACCGCTAGCCAGACTAAGAGAGAAGAAAAGAGAGAAGAATCTAATAGATAAAATAAAAAATGAAAAAGGGAATATCACCACCAACACCACAGAAACACAAACTGCCATCAGAGAATACTATAAACACGTCTATGCAAATACACTAGAAAATCTAGAAAAAAATGGATAATATCCAGGACACTTACACTCTCCTAAGACTAAACCAGGAAGAAGTCGAATTCCTGAAAAGATCAATAGGACGCTCTGAAATTGAGGCAAGAATTAGTAGCCTACCAACCAAAAAGAGTCCAGGACCAGATGGATTCAAAGCCGAATTCTACCAGAGGTACAAAGAGGAGTTGGTACTATTCATTATGAAACTATTCCAATCAACAGAAAAAGAGGGAATCTTTCATAACTCATTTTAAGAAGCCAACATCATCCTGATACCAAATCCTGATAGAAATGCAACAAAAAGGACAATTTTAGACCAATATCCCTGAAGAACATTGATGTAAGAATTCTCAATAAAATACTGGCAAACCAAATACAGCAGCACATCAAAAAGCTTATCCACCTTGATCAAGTGGGCTTCATCCCTGGGATACAAGGCTGGTTCAACATCCACAAATCAATAAATGTAATCCAACATGTAAACAGAACGAAAGACAAAAACCACATGATTATCTCAATAGATGCAGAAAAGGCCTTTGACAAAACTCAACAGCCCTTCATGCTAAAAACTCTCGATAAATTCAGTATTGATCTACGTACCTCAAAATAATAGAGCTATTTATTACAAACCCACAGCCAATATCATACTGAATGGGCAAAAACTGGAAGCATTCTCTTTGAAACCTAGCACAAGACAGGGATGTCCTCCCTCACCACTCCTATTCAACATAGTGTTGGAAGTTCTGGCTACGGCAATCAGGCAAGAGAAAGAAATAAAGGATATTAAGTTAGGAAAAGAAGAAGTCAAATGGTCCCTGTTTGCAGATGACATGATTGTATATTTAGAAAACCCCACTGTCTCAGCCTAAAATCTCCTTAAGCTGATAAGCAACTTCAGCAAAGTCTCAGGATACAAAATTAATGTGCAAAAATCACAAGTATTCTTATACACCAGTAACAAACAAACAGAGAGACAAATCATGAATGAACTTCCATTCACAATTGCTTCAAAGAGAATAAAATACTTAGGAATCCAACTTACAACGGATGTAAAGGAACTCCTCAAAAAGAACTACAAACCACTGCTCAGTGAAATAAAAGAGGACACAAACAAATGGAAGAACATACCATGTTCAAGGATAGGAAGAATCAATATCATGAAAATGGTCATAAGCCCAAGGTAATTTATAGATTCAATGCCATCTTCATTAAGCTACTGGTAACTTTCTTCACAGAATTGGGAAAAAACTGCTTTAAAGTTCATATGGAACAAAAAAGAGACTTCACATTGCCAAAGCAATCCTAAGCCAAAAGAACAAACCTGGAGGCATCACTCTACTGTACTTCAAATTATACTACAAGGCTACAGTAACCAAAACAGCATGGTACTGGTACCAAAACAGAGATATGGACCAATAGAACAGAACAGAACTCTCAGAAATAATACTACACATCTACAGCCATCTGATTTTTGACAAAACTGACAAAAAGAAGAAATGGAGAAAAGATTCCCTATTTAATAAATGGTGCTGGGAAAATTGGCTAGCCATAAGTATAATGCTGAAATTGGATCTCTTCCTTACTCCTTATGTGAAAATTAATTCAACATGGATTAGTGACTTAAATGTTAGACCTAAAACCATAAAAACGATAGAAGAAAACCTAGGTAATACCATTCAGGACATAGACATGGGCAAGGACTTCAGGTCTAAAACACCAAAAACAATGGCAACAAAACCAAAATTGACAAATAGGATCTAATTAAACTAAAGAGCTTCTGTACAGCAAAAGAAACTACCCTCAGAGTGAATAGACAACCTAGAGAATGCGGAAAATATTTGCAATCTACTCATCTGACAAAGGGCTAATATCCAGAACCTATAAAGTATTCAATCAAATTTACAAGGAAAAAACAAACAACCCCATCAAAAACTGGGCAAAGGATATGAACAGACACTTCTCAAAAGAAGACATTCATACAGCCAACAGACATATGAAAAAATGCTCATCATCACTGGCCATCAGAGAAATGCAAATCAAAACCACAATGAGATACCATCACACACCAGTTAGAATGGCAATCGTTAAAAAGTCATGAAACAATAGGTGCTGGAGAAAACGTGGAGAAATAGGAACACTTTTACACTGTTGATGGGATTGTAAACTAGTTCAACCATCATGGAAAACAGTATGGCGATTCCTCAAGGATCTAGAACTAGATGTACCATATGACCCAGCCATCCCATTACTGGGGATATACCCAAAGGATTATAAATCATACTGCTATAAAGACGCATGCACATGTATGTTTATTGTGGCACTATTCACAATAGCAAAAACTTGGAATCAACACAAATGTCCATCATTGACAGACTGGATTAAGAAAATATGGCACATATACACCATGGAATAGTGAGCAGCCATAAAAAAGGATGCGTTCGTGTCCTTTGTAGGAACATGGATGTAGCTGGAAACCATCATTCTCAGCAAACTATCACAAGAACAGAAAACCAAATACTGCATGGTCTCACTCATAGGTGGGAATTGAACAATGAGATCACCTGGACACAAGAAGGGGAACATTACACACCAGGTCCTATTGTGGGGAGGGCAGAGGGGGGTAGAGCATTAGGAGATATACTTAATGTAAATGATGACTTAATGGGTGCAGCACACCAACATGGCACATGTATATATATGTAACAAACCTGCACATTTTGCACATGTACCCTAGAACTTAAAGTATAATAAAAAGAAATTGTTAATGGGAGTTCATTCATGATTGGCTCGATGTTACTGGTGTATAAGAATGCTTGTGATTTTTGCACATTGATTTTGTATCCTGAGACTTGGTTGGAGTTGCTTATCAGCTTAAGGAGATTTTGGGCTGAGACAAGGGTTTTCTAAATATATAATCATGTCATCTGCGAACAGTGACAATTTGAATTCTTCTTTTCCTAATTGAATACTCTTTCTTTCTTTCTCTTGCCTGATTGTCCTAGCTAGAACTTCCAACACTACGTTGAATAGGAGTGACGAGAGAGGGCATCCCTGTCTTATGCCAGTTTTCGAAGGGATGCTTCCAGTTTTTGTCCATTCAGTATGATATTGGCTGTGGGTTTGTAATAAATTCCTCTTATTATTTTGAGATACATTCCATCACTACCAAATTGTTTAAGAGTTTTAGCATGAAGGGCTGTTGAATTTTGTCACAGGCCTTTTCTGCAACTATTGAGATAATCATGTGGTTTTTCTCTTTGGTTCTGTTTATATGTTGGATTACATTTATTGATTTGTGAATGTTGAACCAGCCTTGCCTTCCAGTGATGAAGCCCACTTGATTATGGTGGAGAAGCCTTTTGATGTGCTGCTGGATACGGTTTGTGAGCATTTTCTTGAGGATTTTTTACATTGATGTTCACCAGGAATATTGGTCCAAAATTCTCTTTTTTCTTGTATTTCTGTCAGGCTTTGGTATCAGGATGTTGTTGGCCTCATAAAATGAGTTAGAGAGGATTCCGTCTTTTTCCATTGATTGGAATAGTTTCAGAAGAAATAGTACCAACTCTTCCTTGTTCCTCTGGTAGAATTTGGCTGTGAATCCGTCTGGTCCTGGATCTTTTTGGTTGGTAGGCTATTAATTATTGCCTCAATTTCAGAGCCTGCTATTGGTCTATTCAGGGATTCAACTTCTTCCTGGTTTAGTCTTGGGAGAGTGTAGGTGTCCAGGAAATTATCCATTTCTTCCAGGTTTTCTAGTTTATTTGTGTAGAGGTGTTTATAGTACTCTCTGATGGTAGTTTGTATTTCTGTGGAGTCTGCGGTGATATCCCCTTTTATCATTTTTTATTGCACCTATTTGACTCTTCTCTCTTTTCTTCACTATTAGTCTTGCTAGCAGTCTACGAATTTTGTTGATCTTTTCAAAAAACCATCTCCTGGATTCGTTGATTTGTTGGAAGGTTTTTTAATGTGTCTATCTCCTTCAGTTCTGCTCTGATCTTAGCTATTTCTTGTCTTCTGCTCGCTTTTGAATGTGTTTCCTCTTTCTTCTCTAGTTCTTTTAATTGTGATGTTAGGGTGTCAATTTTAGATCTTTCCTGCTTTCTCTTGTGCGCATTTGGTGCTATAAATTACCCTCTACACACTGCTTTAAATGTGTCCCAGAGATTCTGGTATGTTGTATCTTTGTTCTCATTGGTTTCAAAGAACATCTTTATTTCTGCCTTCATTTCATTATGTACCTAGTAATCATTCAGGAGCAAGATGTTCAGTTTACAGGCAATTGACCAGTACTGATTGAGTTTCTTAGTCCTGAGTTCTAGGTTGATTGCACCTTGGTCTGAGAGACAATTTGTTGTAATTTCTGTTATTGTACATTTGCTGAGGAGTGCTTTACTTCCAATTATGAGTTCAATTTTAGAATAAGTGTGATGTGGTGCTAAGAAGAATGTATATTCTGTTGATTTGGGGTGAAGAGTTCTGTAGATGTCTGTTAGGTCCACTTGATGCAAAGTTGAGTTCAATTCCTGGATATCCTTGTTAACCTTCTGTCTCGTTGATCTGTCTAATGTTGACAGTAGGGTGTTAAAGTCTCCCATTATTATGGTATGGGAGTCTATGTCTCTTTGTAAGTCTCTAAGGACTTGCTTTATGAATCTGGGTGCTCCTGTATTGTGTGCACATATATTTAGGATAGTTAGCTTTTCCTGAAGAATTGATCCCTTTACCATTATGTAATGGCCTTCTTTGTCTCTTTTGATCTTTGATGTTTTAAAGTCTGTTTTTTCAAAGACTAGGATTACAACCTGTGTTTTCTTTTTCTTTTTTTCCATCTACTTGGTAGATCGTCCTCCTTCCCTTTATTTTGAATCTATGTGTGTTTCCGCATATGAGATGGATCTCCTGAATACAGCAAACTGATGGGTCTTGACTCTATCCAATTTGCTAGTCAGTGTCTTTTAATTGGACCACTTACTGCATTTACATTTAACTTTAATATTGTTCTGTGTGAACTTGGTCCTGTCATTATAATAGTAGCTAGTTATTTTGCTCGTTAGTTGATGCAATTTCTTCCTAGCATCGATGGACTTTACATTTTGACATGTTTTTTTACTAGATGGGATGTGTTGTTCCTTTCCATGTTTAGTGCTTCATTCAGGATCTCTTGTAGGGCAGGCCTGGTATTGACAAAATCTCTAAGCATTTACTTGTCTGTAAAGGATTTTATTTTTCCTTCACCTATGAAACTTAGTTTGGCTGGATATGAAATTCTGGGTCAAAAATTCTTTTCTTTAAGAACGTGGAGTGTTGGCCCCCACTCTCTTCTGGCTTGAAGAGTTTCTGCCGAGAGATCTGCTGTTACTCTGATGGGCTTCCCTTTGTGGGTAACCTGACCTTTCTCTCTGGCTGCCCTTAACATTTTTTCCTTCATTTCAAGTTTGGTGAATCTGACAATTATGTGTCTTGGAGTTGATCTTCTCGAGGAGTATCTTTGTGGTGTTCTCTGTATTTCATGAATTTGAATGTTGGCCTGCCTTAGTAGGTTGTGGAAGTTCTCCTGGATGATATCCTGCAAGTGTTTTCCTACTTGGTTCCATTTTCCCTGTCACTTTCAGACACACCAATCAGATGTAGTTTAGTCTTTTCGCGCAATCCCATATTTCTTGGAGATTTTGTTCATTTCTTTTTACTCTTTTTTCTCTACACTTCTCTTCTTGCTTCATTTCATTCATTTGATCTTCAATCGCTGACACTCTTTCTTCCAGTTGATTAAGTCTGTTACTGAAACTTGTGCACTTTTCACGTAGTTCTCGTGTTATGGTTTTCATATCTATCAGTTCTTTTAAGGACTTATCTGTCTTGGTTATTCTAGTTAGCCATTTGTCAAATCTTCTTTCAATGTTTTTCATTTCTTTGTGCTGGTTATGTGGTTCCTCTTTTATCTCTGAGAAGTTTGATTGACTGAAGCCTTCTTTTCTCAACTCATCAAAGTCATTCTGCATCCAGTTTTGTTTCATTGCTGGCAATGAGCTGCATTCCTTTGGAGGGGGAGATGCACTCGATTTTTTTAATTTCCAGTTTTTCTGCACTGCTTTTTCCCCATTTTTGTGTTTTTTTCTGCCTTTCGTCTTTGATGTTGGTGACGTACTGATGGGGTTTTGGTGTGGCTGTCCTTTCTGTTTGTTACTTTTCCTTCTAACAGTCAGGAACCTCAGCTATAGATATGTTGAAGTTTGCTTGAGGTCCAGTCCAGGCCCTGTTTGCCTGGGTATCAGCAGTGGAGGCTGCAGGAGATAGAATATTGCCGAACAGCAAGTGTTGCTGTCTGATTCTTTCTCTGGAAACTTCGTCTCAAGGGTGTACTCTGCCATGTGAGGTGTGAGGTGTCAGTCTGCACCTAGTGTGGGATGTCTCCCAGAGAGACCCACTTGGGCAGGCAGTCTGTCCATTCTCAGATCTGAACCTCTGTGCTGGGAGATCCACTGCTCTCTTCAAAGCTGTCAGACAGGGGCATTTACCTCTGCTGAGGTTTCTGCTGCCTTTTTTTTAGCTTTGATCTGTACCCAGAGGAGGAGTCTACAGAGGCAGGCTGGCCTTGAGGTGTGGTGGGCTCCACCCAATTCGAGTTCCCCAGGGAGTCTGTTTACCTACTTAAGCCTCAACAATGGTGTGCACCCCTCCCCCAGCCTCGCTGCCACCTTACAGTTAGATCTCAGACTGCTGTGGTAGCAATGAGGGAGGCTCTGTGAGTGTGGGTTAGATCTCAGACTGCTGTGGTAGCAATGAGGGAGGCTCTGTGAGTGTGGGACCCTCTGGGCCAGGTGTGGGATAAAACCTCCTGGTGTGCCATTTGCTAAGACACTTGATTAAACGCAGTATTAGAGAGAGAGTTACACGATTTTCCAGGTGTTGTGTCTCAATTTGCTTTGGCTAGGAAAAGGAATTCCCTTCCACCTTTCACTTCCCAGGTGATGCCTCACCCTGCTTCAGCTCTCACTGGTCGGGCTCCACCTGCAGACCAGCACCAACTGTCCAACATGCCCTAGTGAGAGAAACCCGGTACCTCACTTGAAAATGCAGAAATCACCTGTCAGAATTCTGTTTCGCTCACGCTGGGAACTGGAGACTGGAGCTGTTCCTATTCAGCCATCTTGGGTGTGCCCTCTGCTCTCATTCTTGAGAGTAATATTATGTGTACAGAAACCTGTATTTCAGGAAATGCATATATGTAACATTGAGAAAAGAAATGCAAAACTACTTGTTAGTAGAAACAGATTGAAAAAGTCTACTTGGATAGGTAACATTTCCTGGGTTTTTTTTGTTTTTGTTTTTGTTTTTTTTTTTTGCTTTATAATTTTATTTTATTTTTTATTGTACTTTAGTTTCCAGGGTATATGCACACAATGTTCATGTTTGATAAATAGGTATACGTGTGCCATGTTGGTTTGTTGCACCCATCAACTCATCATTTACATTATGTATTTCTCCTAATCCTATCCCTCCTCCAGGGCCCCACCACCTGACAGACCCTGATGTGTGATGTTCCTCGCCCTGTTTCCAAGTGATCTTATTGTTCACTTCCCATCTATGAGTGAGAACATGTGGGATTTGGTTTTCTGTCCTTGTGATAGTTTGCTGAGAATGACGGTTTCCAACTTCCTCCATGCCCTTGCAAATGACATGAACTCCTTTTTTATGGTTACATAGTATTCTATGGTGTGTATGTGCTACCTGTTTTCTATTTATTTATTTATTTTTGAGACGGAGTCTTACTCTGTCACCTGGGTTGGAGTATAGTGGCACAATCTCGGCTCACTGCAAGTTCCACCTCCTGGCTGCATGCCATTCTCCTGCCTCAGCCTCAGGAGTGGCTGGGACTACAGGGGCCTGCCACAATGCCAGGGTATTTTTTTTGTATTTGTAGTAGAGATAGGGTTTCACCATGTTTGCCAGAATGGTCTCAATCTCCTGAGACCATAAGGAGATGATGATCATCAAATTTCGTGATCCACCAGCCTCTGCCTCCCTGCCACACATTTTCTTAATCCAGTCTATCATTGATGGACATTTGGGTTGGTTCCAAGTCTTTGCTATTGTGAATAGTGCCACAATAAACATTCGTGTGTATGTGTCTTTATAGCAGCACAATTTATAATACTTCGGGTATATACCCAGTAATGAGATTGCTGGGACAAATGGTAATTCTAGTTCTAGATCCTTGAGAAATCATCGCCACATAGTCTGTCATAATGGTTGAACTAATGTACACTTGCACCCAGTGTAAAAGCATTCCTATTTCTCCACATCCTCTCCAGCATCTGTTGTTTCCTGACTTTTTAATGTTTGGCATTCTAACTGGCATGAGATGACATCTCATTGTGGTTCTGATTTGCATTTTTCTGATAACCAGTGATGATGAGCATTTTGTGTGTGTGTGTCTTTTGGCTGTATAGATGTCTTCTTTTGAGAAGTTTCTGTTCATAACCTTTCCCCATATGGAGTTGTTTGTTTTGTTCTTGTAAATTTATTTGAGTTCTTTGTAGATTTTGAATATCAGCCTTTTTTTCAGATGGGTAGATTGCAAAAATTTTTGCTCCTTCTGTAGATTGCCTGTTCACTCTGATGGTAGTTTCTTTTGATGTACAGAAGCTCTTTAGTTTAATTAGATACCATTTATCTGTTTTACCTTTTGTTGCCGTTGCTTTGGTTGTTTTAGTCATGAAGTCTTTGACTATGCTTGTGTTCTGAATGGTATTGACTAGGTTTTCTTCTAGGGTTTTTATGGTTTTAGGTTTAATATTGAGTCTTTAATCCATCTTCAATTAATTTTTGTATAAGGAGTAAGGAAGGGATCGACTTTCAGCTTTCTACATATGGTTAGCCAGTTTTCCCAGCACCATTTATTAACTAGGGAATCCTTTCCCCATTTCTTGTTCTTGTCAGGTTTGTCAAAGATCAGATAGTTGTAGATGTGTGATGTTATTTCTGAGACCTCTGTTTTGTTCCTTTGGTATATATATCTGTTTTGGTTGCTGTAGCTTTGTAGTATAGTTTGAAGTCAGGTAGCATGATGAGCATACTGCCTCCAGCTTTGTTCTTTTTACTTAGGATTGTGTTGGCAATGAGGGCTCTTTTTCAGTTCATATGAACTTTAAAGTATTTTTTCCCAATTCTGTGGAAAATGTCATTGGTAGCTTGAGGGGGACGGCATTGAATCTATAAAGTACTTTGTGCTGTATGGTCATTGTCATGACATTCATTCCACGTATCCATGAGCATGGAATATTCTTCAATTTGTTGATGTCTTCTTTTATTTCATTGAGTAGTAGTTTGAAATTCTCCATGAAGAGATCCTTCACATCCCTGATAAGCTGGATTCCTGGATATTTTATTCTCTTTGTAGCAATTGTGAATGGAATTTCACTCATGATTTGGCTGTCTGTTTTTCTGTTAATGGTATATAGGAATCCATGTGATTTTTGCACATTTATTTTGTATCCTGAGACTTTGAGGAAGTTGCTTATGAGCTTAAGGAGATTTGGGGCTGAAAATGATAGAGCTTTCCAAATATACAATCATGTCATCTCCAAACAGGGATAATTTGACTGTCTGATTTCCTAACTAAGTACACTTTGTTTCTTTCCCTTGACGGATTGTCCTGTCCAGAACATCCAACACTATGTTGAATAACAGTGATGAGAGAGGGCATCCTTGTCTTGTGCTGGTATTCAAAGGGAATGCTTCCAGTTTTTGCCCATTCAGTGTGATATTGGCTTCGGGCTTGTCATAAGTAGCTCTTCTTATTTTGAGATAAGTTCCATCAATACCTAGTTTATTGAGAGTTTTTAGCATGAATGACTCTTGAATTTTTTTGAAGGCCTTTTCTGCATCTATTGAGAAAATCATGTGTTTTTTGGTGTTGGCTCTGTTTATGTGATGGATTATTTTTATTGATTTGTTCATGTTGAACGAGCCTTGCATACCAGGAAAGAAGCCAACTTGATTGTGGTGGATAAGCTTTTTGATGTGGTGCTGGATTTCATTTGCCAGTATTTTATTGAGGATTTTCACGTCAATGTTCATCAGGGATATTGGTCTAAAAGTCTCCTTTTTTGTGGTGTCTGCCAGGTTTTAGTATCAGGATGATGCTGGCCTCATAAAATGAGTTAGGGAGGATTCCCTCCATTTCTATTCATTGAAACAGTTTCAGAAGAAATGGTTCCAACTTGCCTTTGTACCTTCAGTAGAATTGACTATGAATCCGTCGGTCCTGGACGTTGTTTGGTTGATAGACTATTAATTATTGCCTCAATTTCAGAGCCTGCTATTGGTCTATTCAGAGATTCAACTTCTTTCTGGTTTAGGGTTGGAAGGGTGTATGTGTCCAGGAATTTATCCATTTCTTCTAAATTTTCTAATTTCTTTATATAGAGGTGTTTATAGTATTACCTATGGTAGTTTGTATTTCTGTGGGATCAGTGGTGATATACCCTTTATCATTTTTTATTGTGTCTATTTGATTATTCTCTCTTTTCTTCTTTGTTTGTCTTGCTAGCTAGTGGTTTATCAACAGTGTTGATCTTTTCCGGAAAAACCAGCTCCTGAATTCATTGATTTTTTTGAAGGGTTTTTTGTGTCTCTATCTCTTTCAGTTATGCTTTGATCTCAGTTATGTCTTGCCTTCTGCTAACTTTTGAATGTGTTTGCTCTTGCTTCTTCAGTTCTTTTAATTGTGCTTTTAGGGTGTAGATTTTAGATCTTTCCCACTTTCTCTTGTGGGCATTTATTATTATAAATTTCTCTCTACACACTGGTTTAAATGTGTCCCAGAGATTCAAACCAAAACAGATGTTGTGTCTTAGTTCTCATTGGTTTCAAAGAACATATTTATTTCCGCCTTCATTTTGTTATTTACCTAGCCATCATTCAGGAGTAATATGTTCAGTTTCCATGTAGTTGTGTGGTTTTGAGTGAATTTCTTAATCCTGATTTCTAATTTGTTTGCACTGTAGTCTGAGAGAGAGTTTGTTGTGATTTCTGTTCTTTTACATTTGGGAAGGAGTGCTTTATTTCCACTTATGAGTTCAATTTTAAAGTAAGTGTGATGTGATGCTGAGTAGAATGTATGTTCTGTTGAGTTGGGGTGGAGAGTCCTTTAGATGTCTATTAGGTCAGCTTGTTGCAGAGCTGAGTTCAAGACCTGGATATCCTTGTTAAGCTTATGTCTTATTGATCTGTCTAATAATGACAGTGGGGTGATAAAAATCTCCCAGTATTATTATGTGGGAGTCTCAGACTCTTTCTAGGTATCTAATGACTAGCATCATGAATCTGAGTGCCAGTGTATTGGGTGCATATATATTTATCCCTTTACCATTATGTAATGACCTTCTTTGTCTCTTTTGATCTGTTTTGGTTTAAAGTCTGTTTTATCAGAGGCTAGGATTGCAACCTCTGCTTTTTTTTCTTTTTCTTTCTATTTTCTTGGTAGATTTGCCTCCATCCCTTTATTTTGAGCCCATGTGCATCTCTGTACATGAGATGGGTCTCCTGAATGCAGCACACTGATGAGTCCTGACTCTATCCAATTTTTGTGTCTGTGTCTTTTAATTGAGATATTTAACCCATTTACATTTAAGGTTAATGTTGTTATGTGTGAATTTTCCCCTTTCATTATGATGTTGACCGGTTATTTTGCTCATTAATTGATGCAGTTTCTTCATAGCATTGATGGTTTTTACAATTTGGCATGTTTTTGTAGTAGCTAGTCCAGGTTGTTTCTTTCCACATTTAGTGCTTCCTTCAGGAGTTCTTGTAAGACAGGTCTAGTGGTGACAAAAATCCTTCAGTTTTTGCTTGTCTGTAAATAGTTTGTTTTTTTTTTTTTTTTTTTTTTTTTTTTTTCTCTTTCACTTATGAAACTTAGTTTCGCTGGATATGAAATTCTGGGTTGAAAACTCTTTTCCTTAAGAATATTGAATATTGGCCCCAACTGTGTTCTGGTTTATAGGGTTTTTGCCAAGAGATCTGATGTTAGTCTGATGGGCTTCTGTTTGTGGTAATCTGACCTTTCTCTCTGGCTGCCCTTAACACTTTTTCCCTCATTTCAACCTTGGTGAATCTGACAATTATGTGTCTTGGGGTTGCTCTTCTCAAGGAGTACCTTTACAAAGTTCTCTATATTTCCTGAATTTGAATGTTGCCCTGCCTTGCTATTTTGGGAAAGTTCTCCTGGATAATATCCTGAAGAGTGTTTTCCAATTTGGTTCTATTCTTCCCAACAATTTTAGGTACACCAATCAAATATATATTTAGTCTTTTCACATAGTTCCATATTTCTCGGGGCTTTGTTCATTTCTTTTTATTCTTTTTTGCCTGTAACATTGTTTTCTCACTTTATTTTATTAATTTGGTCTTCAACCACTGATAGCCTTTCCTCCGTTTGATTGAATTGGCTATTGAAGTTTAGGCTTGTATCACAAAGTTCTTGTGCCATGATTTACAGCTCGATCAGGTCATTTAGTGTTTTCTCTACATTGTTTATCCTAGTCAGCCATTCATCTTAATCTTTTTTCAAGGTTTTTAGCTTCCTTGAGATGAATTTGAACATCCTCCTTTAGCTCAGAGACGTTTGTTATTACTGACCTTTTAAAGCGTACTTCTGTCAACTCATCAAAGTCATTTTCTGTCCAGTTTTGTTCTGTTGCTGGTAAGGAGCTCAAATCCTTTGAAGGAGAAGAGGTTCTGTGATTTTTAGGATTTTTAGCTTTTCTGCTCTGGTATCTTTCTATCTTTGTCATTTTATCTACCTTTGGTCTTTGATGTGGATGACCCACAGATGGAGTTTTCGTGTAGATGACTTTTTTGTTGATGTTGATTTTTCTTTCTGTTCATTAGTTTTCCTTCTAACATTCAGGTCCCTGAGCTGCAGGTCTGTTGGAGTTTGCTGGAGGTCTACTCCAGACACTGTTTTCCTGGGTATCACTAGCAGAGACTGCAGAACAGCAAATATTGCTAACTGATCCTTCCTTTGAAAGTTTTGTCCCAGAAGGATAGATGCCTATATGAGGTGTCTGTTGGCACCTCCTCTGAGGGGTCTCCCATTTAGGCTACATAGGGGTCAGGGACCAACTTGAGGAGGCAGTCTATCTGTTCTCAGAGCTTGAACACCAGTGCTGGGAGAACCACTGCTCTCTTCAGGGCTGTCAGACAGGAATGTTTAAATCTGCAGAAGTTGTCTGTGGCCTTTCATTCAGCTACGCCCTGCCCAGAGAGGTGGAGCCTAGAGGCAGTAGGCCTTGGTGAGCTGCAGAGGGCTCTGCCCAGTTCAAGCTTACCAGCCACTTTGTTTACCTACTCAAGCCTCAGCAAGGGTGGATGCCCATCCCCCAGCCAGGCTGCTGCCTAGAAGATTGATCTCATACTGCTGTTGTAGCAGTGAGTAAGGCTCCTTGGGTGTGGGACCGACCTGCTGAGCCAGGCACAGGAGAGAATTTTCTTCTTTGCCGATGGCTAAGACCTTGGGAAAAGTGCATTATTTGCGTGGGAGTGTCCATTTTTCCAGGTAGTCTGTCACAGTGTCCCTTGGCTAGGAAAGGGAAATTCCCCGACCGTGTCATGTTCCCAGTAAGGGGATGCCCTGCCCTGTTTCAGCTCACCCTCCGTGGGTTGTACCCACTGCCCAACCAATCTCAGTAAGATGAACCAGTTGCGTTAGTTGGAAATGCAGAAATCACCCATATTCTGCATCAATCATGCTGGCAGATGCAGACCAGAACTGTTCCTATGCAGCCATTTTGGAACACCTCCTCTTGGATGCCTAGCATTTCTATTCCTCGAGTCAAATACTTTTTTTTAATGTTAGATACTGATGGTTTGTCGCCTCATAGTTTTCCCCAGTACTTTAGCGTCCTCCACTGCTCACTTTCTGTCTGCAAAAGTTCAAAACTAACGTTACATGTACAGTCACTCATGACCATTCAATTTCAATCAAGGAAAAATAAAAGTAACCACTCAAAAGATGTACACACATGTTAAAAGCAGCATTGTTTGTGAGATCTCAAAAGTAGAAAAAAATTCAGTGTGATTGTTGGATGAATGCCAACACAGAAGTTAGTCTATCCACTCAAGGGAATATTATTCAGGTATGCCTGGGCATGGATCACTAATACATATTACAACATGGACTTTGAAAACACTACATGAAGCAAAAGAAGTGTCATGAAAGGCCATATATTACATGATTTCATTTACATGAAATGTCCAGGAAAGGCCAATCCACAGACAGTAAGTAGATTAGTGATTACTAGGAACTGGGGAAAGGTAAATGTGAATAGACTGCTAATGGTTATTGAGTTTCTCTTTGGGATGATGAAAAGTGTTCTGTAACTAGAGAGTGGGGTTGGGTGCACAATATTGTGAACACAATAAAAACTGCTGTACTGTGCAATTTGAAATAGTGGCATGTATGGTTTGTGAGTTAAATTTCACTTTAAAAATGCATGATTATAGAAAAATAGATTAAGGTTTATTAGGTTGAAGAATTCTAAATCCATCCAAATTCAGGGAAGTCAGAAAAATTATGAATTTTTATTGACTTCAACATAATAAAAAGGCATGTTTTAATTTCAAGAAGATTGAGTTGAGTAATGGCAAAAAAAAGAAAAAGAAAAAAAACCTTGTAAAACAAACTAGCAAATGGCTAAAAAAGTATGAATATGAACTTTGAGAAAAAAATAAAAATTATTGATAGAAGCTATTGCACAGCAGAAGAAGAAACAAAACACAGGCAAGAAAACACATAATAATCAAATAATAATATAATAAAACAAATAATACAATTAATAATATAATACATAGGTAATATGCTTAATTCAAATATGTCAGTAATTATGCTAGATGTTAGTTATCTGATAATTCAAAATTTATTTTAAATATTTTCATAGTAGATTAAAAAGAAAACTATGATTTTATGCTGCTTACTAGAGAAATATATTAAACATGAAGGCAACACAACATTTTGAGTAGAATAGAAAAATATGTTTAATGTCATATAAACATTAACCAAGTCAGATTGGAATAATTATTTTAATGTTGTTCTATTAGACTAGAAAGCAAAATTGCCAAAAAAAAAAAAATTAAAAATTCATAGGAAATTCAGTACAGACATAATGATTTTTATTCAAATGACAAACCTCCAAAAATCATGATTGACCAAAACAAAAGGTAGATATATCCAAAATCAGAGTGATTGATCCTAACACAGAAACTGATATACATTTACCAAAAACAAGACAAAAACCAGTAAGGATAAAGACAATTTTAACAACATGATTAACAAAACTGGTCAGTATGCATTCATTTTCACCATACTTGGAACATCTGCTTAGTTTGATTATATGCTGGAACACAATTCAAGGTTAGGCAATTCTCAAAATGCTGAATTTACAGTGAACCATCTCTGGTCTCAGTAAAATTAACTTAGAAACAAACCAGATAAAACTAAATACCCAATTATTTGAAAATTAAACAATGCTATTCCAGATAACTTACTGATCAAATAAGAAATTACAATGCAAATTAGAAAAAAAAAAAAAAGAACTGTATAATAATAAAAAATAAAATGTGTCCATGCAGGTGTTATGAAGCTCCAATGGAATTTAATGAAAATGTATGGATGCTAATAGATACATCAGAAAAAAAGGAAAAGTCAAAAAACAAGTATGAATTATCTATATCATGCATGGGGAAGAAATTCTAGCAGATAGTATGCAAAGAAAGCAAAAGGGAGAACATATATTGTAGTTAAGAGGAGATATTAAACAAATAATAAACTGTCCAAATAATGGTGTGAAACAACAGTGCAATAAGTTTTGTCTTTGCATAAAGTAATATAACATAAGCTTCCTATAAGGCTATCACTAGAAAAAAATAGAGATGACCCCATTAATAAACTAAGAAATCAAACAACATGATTTTACATTAAACTACTTTAAAAGAATCCATGTATAAATACGTGGTTATTTAGTAAAAATCTAGATGACATGGACAAATTCTTTTATAATTTTATAATTCTTTCTATTTATTCTGGCCTGAGGATTCTTTTTGGTGTTTTAAAAGTTTTATTTTGTTTTAAATTAACAAACAACAGTTTGATGTATTCATGGGGTACAGTGTCATGTTTTTGCACACATAGACATTGTATAATGGAACAGTATACATTATTGTGGACTATAGTCACCCTACTGTGCAGGAGAATACAAGAACTTATTTTTCCTATTTGTAATTTTGTGCTCAAGACCAATCTCTCTTCCTCCCACCTCCCTTGCCTAGTAGTTATGTGCATATCTACTGTTCTATTCTCTGCTTCAATGAACTCAACTTTTTTAGTTTCCACATGTTAGTGAGATACTGCAGTATTTGACCTTCTGTGCTTTGTTTCGCTTAACGTAATACCCTGCATGTTAATCCATGTTACTTCCAGGGACAAGAATTAATTCTTTTTTATGGCTGAATACTATTCTGTGGTGTACATACACCACATTTTCTTCATTCATACTCATTGATGGACACTTAGGTTGATGCCATATCTTTGCTGTTGTGAATAGTGCTGTAATAAGCATGAGAGTGCAAGTATTCCTTTGACACAATCATTTCTTATTCTTTTGATAAATGTCCAGTAATAGGATTGCTGAATCAAATGGTAGTTGTATTCTTAATGTCTTGTGGAACCACCATATTGTTGTCCATAGTGGCTCTGTTAACGTTTATTCCCATGAATAGTGTGAAAGAGTTTTTATTTCTTACAGGTTCTTTCTTTGAGTTTTCTTTCTTACAGATTCTTTCTTTGATAAAGTGATGGTTTTAAAGCAGAGGTGAGTTTTTCAGGCTGAATATGATCTGGGTCATATACGCATGTTTCTTTTTTCTTTCTCTGACTCGTATATAATTTACCAAAAGACAAAAATCATCATTAGCTCAGGAACAAACAAAAGTGGACCATGGGCTTGATTTGACCCATATGATGTAAATTTTTGACAATGATTTAAAAGTTGTGGGTTTTATGTATGTCATCACATTTGTTTGATTATTTAGTATATTTAATGCATGTAGGATCTGTAAGAATAGCCTGTGTCTCACTTCTGATATTGCTAATTGATGTTTTATGTGTTTATATAGATTAACAACTATAATTATATAAATTTTTTTGGATAAACTTGGATTTCAACATTGAACTGATATTTTAGTAGCTATTTTTTAGTACTATATCAGTGGGATTACACCAAAATTGGAAAAACTATAGGCCTCAGGTCAGCTCTAGCCTACTGCCTGTTTTGCAAAAAATAAAAATAAAATTATTAGAAAAAAGCCAAACCATGAAACTGTATTGACATGCAATTTGTATGATTAGTAATGAGCATCCATGACCTATGATCCATTTGAATAGCTGTATTACAGAACTTCTGATCTATAGACACACGCACATACACACAGACATGTACATCATATATATGTATATTTATTGCTACAGAATGAGTATATAATGTATATATTTCTGAATTAATAAATAAAATGAATATCTTATCTGGAATCAGTATATGCATATATGGTTCCAAATGAAATTTACTATTTATAGAAGCCATCATTGCCTATATAGGAAATTCAAAAGAATCTTTAAACAATTTACAATAACTTAGAAAGGTTTCTAGACACAAAGAAATATGAAAACATCAACTTTAATAGACAGAAAACAAGTCAGTTTAAATTCAATTGTGAAAAAATTATTACAATATCAAACATATCATATATTTGAAAATTTTAATGAGATACACTCACCATTTACACTCTACATTGTAAAATACTTTGAAGAATTAAAAAATCTAAATCAGAAGAATGTATCATGTTCATGAATAAGGATGTCATTTCTTATCAAATTTGTAGATTTAGCATGATCACTACAAAAATCTCAGCAGTTTATCACTAATATATACCGTCCAATATATACAAACAAATTATTTCAAACCTTTTATGGAAACATAAAGGAAAATGCACAGCTAAGATATCTTGAAATTGAAGAACGGGGCCGGGCGCGGTGGCTCAAGCCTGTAATCCCAGCACTTTGGGAGGCCGAGACGGGCGGATCACGAGGTCAGGAGATCGAGACCATCTTGGCTAATGCGGTGAAACCCCGTCTCTACTAAAAAATACAAAAAACTAGCCGGGCGCGGTGGCGGGCGCCTGTAGTCCCAGCTACTCGGGAGGCTGAGGCAGGAGAATGGCGTAAACCCGGGAGGCGGAGCTTGCAGTGAGCTGAGATCCGGCCACTGCACTCCAGCCTGGGCGACAGAGGGAGACTCCGTCTTAAAAAAAAAAAAAAAAAGAAAAAGAAATTGAAGAACAATACTTGCAGATATTCAGTACCACATATTACTCTGTAATGAGGAATATAGCCTTTACAATAAATGGTACTAATTCTATTGGACATCTGTTAGAGGGAATATGCATATTTTACTTACAGTTAAGATCATGTACACAAATTCTTTCTAGGTGTATTGTACACTTAAATGGAAAATATGAAATAATAATGATTTTAGGAAAAAAACAGAAAATATCTTCAAGGCGTTAATTAAGCAAAAATACTTAAATAGGATAATATCTTTCTATCTGTAGAAGGAAACATTGACAAATTGATATAAAATTAAACTCTTCCATCTATCAAAAGATACCATGAAAAATTAGAATGAAAAATACAAGTTCATTAAATATGTCAAAGAATTCATATCTGTCATATTTCTCTGTCATCTATTTATTATATCTATCATATCTGTCATCCATATAACCTATCAATTATATATGTCATTTATGTATCTAATTGATCTAGTCACGCATTGAACTATCATTTGTCTATATCCGCCTCATCTATTTGTCTGCCTTTCTGTCTATTCATCCATGCGTGTTAACTATTGATCCATCATCCCTATTAAACACTTCATGAAGAAACAGACATTTTAATGATTATATTTAAATGAACAACTAAATTGTAATCATATTCTTAACATTACAAAGAAATGAAATCAAAACAAAATGTAATATCACTGTACTCACCAAAGACTAAGAATAGAATGCCAGGAGGCTGGGCATGATGGCTCACACCTGTAATCCCAGCACTTTGGGAGACTGAGGCAGGTGGATGACGAGGTTAGGAGATCGAGTCCATCCTGGCTAACACAGTGAAACCCCTTCTCTACTAAAAAATATGAAAAAATTAGCCAGACGTGGTGGCAGGCAGCTGTAGTCCCAGCTACTTGGGATGCTGAGGCAGGAGAATGATGTGAACCCGAGAGGTGGAACTGGCAGTGAGCCGAGATCATGCCACTGTACTATAACCTGGGTGACAGAGTGAGACTTCATCTCAAAAACAAAAACAAAACAAAACAAAACAAAACAAAATAGACAAACAAAGAAAGAAAGAAAGAAAAAAAGAATAGAATGGCAGGAAATACCGAGTATTGATAACCCTGTAGATCAACTTTTTTACACAACTAGAAGAAGTGTCATAAGGTGCAGGCACTGTGTAAAACTTTTGTTTTGAATTTGTAATCCAAAAATTCCACCCTTAAGTAGACACTCACTAGAAGTGAATAACACAGGCATAAGAATCTGCTTAGTAGTACTTGTTCAAAATAGTCCTGTGTCAGAAAGAAGCCAGACACTGGAAATAACAGAAATTCCCATCAATATCAGAATGAAAAACAGTTGTAAATTCATATATTAGATGATTTTATATTACACCCAACTGCATACAAAATGAATGAATCTCACACACATAATGAAATCATCCACTTACAAAAAAATTATGTTCCACATGGTTTCAATTTAACAAGATTGTGAAACAGGCCAAATGATACTCTAGTGTTAAAATTATACTCTTGTCTTAAAACTATACTCCAGTGTTGAAACTATAGATTCTACACTAAGGGGTGAGGCTACCTAACAACAACAACAACAACAACAAAATAATAGGCCAGACACAGTGATCCACACCTGTAAACCCAGCAATTTGGGAGGCTGAGGCAGGAGGATTGCTTAAGCTCAGGAATCTGAGACCAACCTGTGTGAAACCACACCTCTGAAAAAAAAAAAAAAAAAAAAATTAGCTGAGCATGGCATCCTGCACCTTATAGTCCCAGCTACTTGAGAGGTTGAGATAGGAAGGTCACTTGAGCCCAGGAGGATGAGACCCCAGTGAGCCATGATTGTGCCACTGCACTCCCTCCTGGGCAACAAAGTGACACCCTGTCTCAAAACAAACAAGAAACAATAACAACAACAACAAAAGAAGAATTCTCTATGAATAATTATTTACAAGATTGCCAGAAACCCACTTTAAATGACATTTAAAAATAAATGCAGTGATGTTTCTATAAGGGTAATTCATATGAGAGAACCATGTCCCTTGCTTCAGGGTAGTTAAGAGTAATGATACAAACCCTAACTTTTAACTCTTGACCTATCCTAACAAAAGAAGTTTCCTGGTGATAAAAATGATGGCTTAAAATAAAGGTCATAATTTCAAAGCTGAAAAAAAAAAATGATTACATAAAGGAAAAGTGCCATGTTTTTTTCTGAGAGTACAATTCTGCAATGAAGTCTGCACAACAGGTACAAACGTTATTCGATGTTTTCTTCTTTCTGAAACACATCCTTTAGGAGTTCTAAATCACCATGTCTTCGAATTCCCATGGATAGCGTCTCATCATTAATGAATACTTAATGATGATGAACCACAATTTGCAGCACATACTTTTATTCTGACACATCGTTCCTTCCAAATAGCATAGGAGGTGCGGATATCAGAGTTGTTGAATAGGGCAGGGCCGTGACATTGTGGTTCAAGAGAGAGAACTGAGATCATCAGATGTCCTGATTCTATGAGGAGCAGGGTCACCTATGCATTAATGATCAACTGCACATCTATGTCTGTGGGGGACCTCACCAAGCCTGGAAAAACAAACAGATGCAGAGTGTACCCTGGCTTCACTGTGACATTAACAGTTACTCAGCTTGAGTGCTCCTGATGGAGTCCTGTGGAGGAGGTAATTTTGGAAGCTGTCTTAATTGGATGAGACCACCAGATGACCATTTGGGGCACTGTCACTTGAAGTCATTTTCCATAAAACTTACCTAAGATTAAGTATTTTTGCTTAATTAATGTCATGAAGATATTTTCTGTTTGTTCCCCTAAAATCATTATTTCATATTTTCCATTTAAATGTACAATACACCTAGAAAGAATGTGTGTAAATTATGTTAACTGTAAGTAAATATGTGTGTTGCTTCTAAAAGATGTCCCACTGAACTAGCACCATGGCCTTAATGGCCTGAAAAAGTTAATTCATCTCTCACATCACCCCTGTTACTGGGACAGAACCATGTATTGAAATAATTGGTTCCCTGTATCTTTCACAGAAGCAAAAGAAATACCAATATCACTTGCTATTTATTAAAGGCCTTGGCCCAACAGATGTGCAGTGTCCAAAACTAATTTAGTGGTTTCAGGTCTGCTTCAGGGACAATCATATGGGAATTTTAAAGCCATGGACAGAAAGAAGCTCCTCAACTTGCTCTACTGGAAAATCAAAATAGAGATCTGGCCTCAGTAGCCAGCTTCTTTCTCAAGGTTGGTTTCTCATTTCCCAAGTGGAAATGAGGTTTTCTTCTATTGCTATCCTGAAGACATGGTAGAAGTTTAATAAATAGTAGCAATTATTCACCAAGTATTTTTGGACACTTACTGATATGGTTTTGCTCTTTGTCCCCACCCAATTCTCAATTGAATTGTAATTCCTAATGTTGGGGGAGCGACATGGTGGGAAGTGATTGGGTCAAGGGAGCAGATTTCCCACATACTGCTCTCATGATAATGAATGAGTTCTAATAAGATCTGATGGTTTATTTAACAGTGGGTGTCACATCCATCCTCATTCACTCTCTCTCTCCTGCTCCACCATGGTAAAACATTCCTGCTTCCCTTTTGCCCTCCACCATAATTATAAGTTTCCTGAGGCTTTCCAGTTATACTTCCTGTGTGCCTGCAGAACTGCGAGTCAATTAAGCTTCTTTTCCTCATAAATAACCCAGTCTCAGGTAGTTCTTTATAGCATTTAGGAAATGGACTGATACATTACTATTACTGTCAGACTCTTGTTGTATAATCATTTTAGAAGATAACTAATGTAGCATCCATTACAATAGCTCAGATTTAGGGGGGTGGTTTGTTCCCATTCATGTGTCATTTGGCAATTCCAGAGACATCTTTTGTTGTCACAATGGAAGCACGGGATGTTACTGGAGTCTACTGGGTAAAAGCAAGGAATGCTGCTAAACCTTCTAGAGTACAAAGAAATATTAAAAGTCACCATTGAAAATCTCTAGAATTTGCAACCCCTCAATTGTTTTTGAGGCTGTTGAAAGAAAGCAGGGAGGGATATAAGTCAAGTTTTGAAGATGCTGGAAAGTGTTCTGAAAGTCAGACTTTGAACCAGAACAAATGAAATATAGCATTCAAATATTTGTGCAAGAAACCTGGCAAACAAGTAGTGGAAACCAGATAAATAGTTGATTTTTTGTAGCCTCAAGAGTTTGTAAAAAGAATAGGCAAACTGAGAATTTAAACTATTTCCATGAAACCATTCTTAAGCTTGCTCATGGAAGGCAGAACTGTAGAAAATGGGGGTCTCTTCTCTTGTGTTTGGAGCCCTCCTGCCTCTGTCTCTGTACACGGCAGCTTCTTCCATCTATCTTTTCCTTTCTTTCTTGCCTATTAAACTCTCCACTCCTTAAAACCAGTTGACCTGTCTCTGTGTCATTTTATTTACTTCATGTGAGACAAGAGTCCTGGTGTTTCTCTACTCATTGGAGGCATATCATTTTAGTGTGTTGACTGGAAATCCAAGGTACAGCCTTGTTGGAGTTGTTAGTAGGAGAGAAAGCTCAAAATCTGTTCCATTGTTTCAAGGCACCCTTAACCTCTATATTAAAATAAATAAAATGAATCAATGGGCATTCATCAGTCTAGTACATATATTTAGCACTGGCTACCATACTAAAGCCTCGGATGTGAGATTTGCTAGAGAGAACATGGAGAATCCCTTGTTACCCACGGGTATTGGGAATGTTGGCCATGTTTGAAATAGCTTCTTTTCATGGGAGACTTCACCATCATGTGAGGCTGGGAAAAGTTCTGAGGCAACTGAGAATTTCTGATCAGGGCACAGCCTGGCATGATTCAGAGGCCTCTGGACTGGACACATCCTCCAACAGCCCATTCTGGCTGTTGGCAGGCAATCCTCAGCTATCTGTGGCCAAATATTCTTTCTCTCTCTATCCACAGTCTCCTACTTTATCTGTGTGTGTCTGATGTGCAGGAATTCTTACAGTTCAGGGAAACAGGTCTGTTAGAAAACATTGCAAATTGTGGCAGGCAATAACTCAATGAACACCTCTCTCAGTAGTTTATCTGGAGAGGGCATGGTATTTCTAAGCTACTTAATGGAAATAAATATCCTCTTTATGAGACACATTGCTGGTTCTCCACAGTACATTGAAGCTTTACAACTTTTCAATTTTGCACTTTTCTACTGGTATTTCTCTGGATGGGAAAGCTCTGCTTTTAACAGTTAATAGTAAAAAGTCTTCCACAACCAGGCTTTAATTTTGATATTGTCCCACTGGCAGGAATATGGGCATTTAGTTCTTGTGTTCCTTTAAGGTACCTATTATGTTTTTTATTGAGATGGTACTTAATTAGTAAGGAGATTTTAAGTCCAGAAGTTAACCAGAATGATTTTCTATGGCTAAATGCTTTAATACAGGCCATAATAGCAGGACAGAGAGTTCAATCTAACACACCCCTTCCCTTAAAGGACCTTGTTTAACTTCGCGATTTTTCTTAAAATCCATTTATTTGATTTATTTAATTTAATTTATTATTATTATTATTTTAAGTTTTTTGTTTTTTGTTTTTTGTTTTTTTAGGAAGGCACACAGGCTTCACATGTTTAGGAGGTCAAAAAGAAATAAACGGCAGAAGACTAAGACAGTTTGGGGAAAATGTGACTCAACCTTAAAATGTTGACAGCCTTAAAATGTTGACTAAGACAGTTTGGGGAAAATGTGACTCAGCCTTAAAATGTTGGGCTTACATTTGAGCTAGGAATTAGGTTCCTGGCTTCTCTTTCCTTGTGCAAAATGGTAAAAGGGATAATAAGTGTCATTGTTTATTGTCTCTGTAAATTTATAATTAATGCAAAAGGATGTGCGAGGTTGGTCTTAAGCTGTAAACAATTTGGTATGCTTTGCATGTCTTTCTATATGGTTCTCTCGAAAAAAGGGTATCTTAGGTCAGGAGGTAGACCCAGGAACCCATAAGCCTGCTCTTCAGTCCAGCCCAATAAAATGGTCAGTAACAAACTTAGCGACAGGTCCCATCTTGTTTCATGTCCCTGGGAATATATTCTGTAACCGCATGACAGTACTTTGTTTTCTTCTCTACGATTTTACAATGGTACCGTCTTCTTGTGCTAAGTCAGTTCCTCAGTGAAGGCCACAAAATCTGATAAGTCAGTTTGTCAATCTGGGTGGTACCAGCTGATCTGTCAAGGGCAGGGTTTACAAAATAACTTAAGCAGTGATCTTGCAAGCAATTTAGGGAGGGTCAAAATCCTGTTACCTTCAGCTGCATAACTCCTAAGCCATGGTTTCCAATTTTATGACTAGTTTCTTAATCTGGTCCCTAAGCAAAGGAAAGTATATCCTAAGAAGGGGCTGTTACAATCTTTGTTTTATTTTTTTTATTTTTATTATTATTATTATACTTTGAGTTCTAGAGTACACGTGCATAACGTGCAGGTTTGTTACATATGTATACTTGTGCCATGTTGGTGTGCTGCACCCATCAACTCGTCAGCACCCATCCACTCGTCAATTACATCAGGTATAACTCCCAATGCAATCCCTCCCCCCTTCCCCTCTCCATTATAGGCCCTGGTGTGTGATGTTCCCCTTCCTGAGTCCAAGTGATCTCATTGTTCAGTTCCCACCTATGAGTGAGAACATGCGGTGTTTGGTTTTCTGTTCTTGTGATAGTTGGCTAAGAATGATGGTTTCCAGCTGCATCCATGTCCCTACAAAGGACACAAACTCATCCTTTTTGATGGCTGCATAGTATTCCATGGTATATATGTGCCACATTTTCTTAATCCAGTGTGTCACTGATGGACATTTGGGTTGATTCCAAGTCTTTGCTATTGTGAGTAGTGCCACAATAAACATACATGTGCATGTGTCTTTATAACAGCATGATTTATAATCCTTTGGGTATATCCCCAGTAATGGGATGGCTGGGTCATATGGTACTTCTAGTTCTAGATCCTTGAGGAATCGCCATAGTGTTTTCCATAATGGTTGAACTAGTTTACAATCCCACCAACAGTGTAAAAGTGTTCCTATTTCTCCACATCCACTCTAGCACCTGTTGTTTCCTCACTTTTTAATGATCGCCATTCTAACTGGTGTGAGATGGTATCTCATTGTGGTTTTGATTTGCATTTTTCTGATGGCCAGTGATGATGAGCATTTTTTCATATGTCTGCTGGCTGTATGAATGTCTTCTTTTGAGAAATGTCTGTTCGTATCCTTTGCTCGCTTTTTGATGGGGTTGTTTGTATTTTTCTTGTAAATTTGTTTGAGTTCTTTGTAGGTTCTGGATATTAGCTCTTTGTCAGATGAGTAGATTGCAAAAATTTTCTCCCATTCTGTAGGTTGCCTGTGCACTCTGATGGTAGTTTCTTTTGCTGTGCAGAAGCTCTTTAGTTTAATTAGATCCCATTTGTCAATTTTAGCCTTTGCTGCCGTTGCTTTTGGTGTTTTAGACCTGAAGTCTTTGCCCATGCCTATGTCCTAAATGGTACTACCTAGGTTTTCCTCTAGGATTTTTATGGTATTAGGTCTAACATTTAAGTCTCTAATCCATCTTGAATTAATTTTTGTATAAGGAGTAAGGAAAGGATCCAGTTTCAGCTTTCTACTTATGGCTAGCCAATTTTCCCAGCACCATTTATTAAATAGGGAATCCTTTCCCCATTTCTTGTTTCTCTCAGGTTTGTCAAAGATCAGATGGCTGTAGATGTGTGGTATTATTTCTGACGTTTCTGTTCGGTTCCATTGGTCTATATCTCTGTTTTGGTACCACTACCATGCTGTTTTGGTTACTGTAGCCTTGCAGTATAGTTTGAAGTCAGGTAGCGTGATGCTTCCAGCTTTGTTCTTTTGACTTAGGATTGTCTTGGAGATGCGGGCTCTTTTTTAGTTCCATATGAACTTTAAAGCAGTTTTTTCCAATTCTGTGAAGAAAGTCATTGGTAGCTTGATGGGGATGGCATTGAATATATAAATAACCTTGGGCAGTGTGGCCATTTTCACAATATTGATTCTTCCTATCCATGAGCATGGTGTGTTCTTCCATTTGTTTGTGTCCTCTTTTATTTCACTGAGCAGTGGTTTGTAGTTCTTCTTGAAGAGATCCGTTACATCTGTTGTAAGTTGGATTCCTAGGTATTTTATTCTCTTTGAAGCAATTGTGAATGGAAGTTCATTCATGATTTGGCTCTCTGTTTGTCTGTTCCTGGTGTATAAGAATGCTTGTGATTTTTGCACATTAATTTTGTATCCTGAGACTTTGCTGAAGTTGCTTATCAGCTTAAGGAGATTTTGGGCTGAGAAAATGCGGTTTTCTAAATAGACACTCATGTCATCTGCAAAGAGGGAAAATTTGACTTCTTCTTTCCCTAACTGAATACCCTTGATTTCTTTCTCTTGCCTGATTGCCCTAGCCAGAACTTCCAACACTATGTTGAATAGGAGTGGTGAGAGAGGGCATCCCTGTCTTGTGCCACTTTTCAAAGGGAATTTTTCCAGTTTTTGCCCATTCAGTATGATATTGGCTGTGGGTTTGTCATAAATAGCTCTTATTATTTTGAGGTACGTTCCATCAATACCGAATTTATTGAACGTTTTTAGCATGAAGGGCTGTTGAATTTTGTCAAAAGCCTTTTCTGCATCTATTGAGATAATCACGTGGTTCTTGCCTTTGGTTCCGTTTATATGCTATATTATGTATGTTGATTTGCGAATGTTGAACCAGCCTTGCATCCCAGGAATGAAGCCCACTTGATCATGGTGGATAAGCTTTTTGATGTGTTGCTGAATCCGGTTTGCCAGTATTTTATTGAGGATTTTTGCATGGATGTTCATCAGGGATATTGGTCCAAAATTCTCTTTTTTTGTTGTGTCTCTGTGAGGCTTTGGTATCAGGATGATGTTGGCCTCATAAAATGAGTTAGGATTCCCTCTTTTTCTATTGATTGGAATAGTTTCAGAAGGAATGGTACCAGCTCCTCCTTGTACCTCTGGTAGAATTCAGCTGTGAATCCATCTGGTCCTGGACTTTTTTTGGTTGGTAGGCTATTAATTATTGCCTCAATTTCAGAGCCTGCTATTGGTCTATTCAGGGATTCAACTTCTTCCTGGTTTAGTCTTGGAAGAGTGTAAGTGTCCAGGAAATTATCCATTTCTTCTAGATTTTCCAGTTTATTTGTGTAGAGGTGTTTATAGTATTCTCTGATGGTAGTTTGTATTTCTGTGGGGTCGGTGGTGATATCCCCTTTATCATTTTTTATTGCGTCAATTTGATTCTTCTCTCTTTTCTTCTTTATTAGTCTTGCTAGTGGTCTGTCAATTTTGTTGATCTTTTCAAAAAACCAACTCCTGGATTCATTGATTTGTTGGAGGGTTTTTTGTGTCTCTATCTCCTTCAGTTCTGCTCTGATCTTAATTATTTCTTGCCTTCTGCTAGCTGTCGAATGTGTTTGCTCTTGCTTCTCTAGTTCTTTTAATTGCGATGTTAGAGTGTCAATTTTAGATCTTTCCTGCTTTCTCTTGTGGGCATTTAGTGCTATCAATTTCCCTCTACACACTGCTTTAAATGTGTCCAGAGATTCTGGTATGTTGTATCTTTGTTCTCATTGGTCTCAAAGAACATCTTTATTTCTGCTGTCATTTCGTTATGTACCCAGTAGTCATTCAGGAGCAGGTTGTTCAGTTTCCATATAGTTGAGCGGTTTTGATTGAGTTTCTTATTCCTGACTTCTAGTTTGATTGGACTGTGGTCTGAGAGACAGTTTGTTATAATTTCTGTTCTTGTACATTTGCTGAGGAGTGCTTTACTTCCAATTATGTGGTCAATTTTGGAGTAAGTGCGATGTGGTGCTGAGACGAATGTATATTCTATTGATTTGGGGTGGAGAGTTCTATAAATGTCTATTAGGTCTGCTTGCTGCGGAGACGAGTTCAATTCCTGGATATCCTTGTTAACTTTCTGTCTCGTTGATCTGTCTAATGTTGACAGTGGAGTGTTGAAGTCTCCCATTATTATTGTATGGGAGTCTAAGTCTCTTTGTATGTCTCTAAGGACTTGCTTTATGAATCTGGGTGCTCCTGTATTGGGTGCATATATATTTAGGATAGTTAGCTCTTCCTGTTGAATTGATCCCTTTACCATTATGTAAAGGCCTCTTTGTCTCTTTTGATTTTTGATGTTTTAAAGTATGTTTTATCAGAGACTAGTATTGCAACCCCCGCTTTTTTTTGTTCTCCATTTGCTTGGTAAATCTTCCTCCATCCCTTTCTTTTGAGCCTATGTATGTGTCTGCATGTGAGATGGGTCTCCTGAATACAGCAGACTGATGGGTCTTGACTCTTTATCCAGTTTGCCAGTCTGTGTCTTTTAATTGGAGCATTTAGTCCATTTACATTTAAGGTTAAGATTGTTATGTGTGAACTTGATCCTGTCATTATGATATTAACTGGTTATTTTGCTCGTTAGTTGATGCAGTTTCTTCCTGGCCCCGATGGTCTTTACATTTTGGCATGTTTTTGCAATGGCTAGTACCGGTTGTTCCTTTCCATGTTTAGCGCTTCATTCAGGATCTCTTGTAGGGCAGGCCTAGTGGTGACAAAATCTCTAAGCATTTGCTTATCTGTAAAGGATTTTATTTCTCCCTCACTTATGAAACTTAGTTTGGCTGGATATGAAATTCTGGGTTTAAAATTCTTTTTTTAAAAAATGTTGAATATTGGTCCCCATTCTCTTCTGGCTTGTAGAGTTTCTGCCGATAGATCTGCTGTTAGTCCGATGGGCTTCCCTTTGTGGGTAACCCAACCTTTCTCTCTGGCTGCCCTTAGGATTTTTTCCTTCATTTCAACTTTGGTGAATCTGGCAATTACGTGTCTTGGAGTTGCTCTTCTTGAGGAGTATCTTTGTGGCGTTCTCTGTATTTCCTGGATTTGAATGTTGGCCTGCCCTACTAGGTTGGAGAAGTTCTCCTGGATGATATCCTGAAGAGTGTTTTCCAACTTGGTTCCATTTTCCCTCTCACTTTCAGGCACCCCAATCAGATGTAGATTTGGTCTTTTTACATAATCCCATACTTCTTGCAGGCTTTGTTCATTTCTTTTTCTTCTTTTTTTTTTTTTGGTTTCTCTTCTCGCTTCATTTCATTCATTTGATCCTCAATCGCTGATACTCTTTCTTCCAGTTGATCGAGTCAGTTACTGAAGCTTGTGCATTTGTCACGTATTTCTCGTGTCATGGTTTTCATCTCTTTCATTTCGTTTATGGCCTTCTCTGCATTAATTACTCTAGCCATGAATTCTTCCACTTTTTATCAAGATTTTTAGTTTCTTTGCTCTGGGTACGTAATTCCTCCTTTAGCTCTGAGAAGTTTGATGGAATGAAGCCTTCTCCTCTCCTCTCATCAAAGTCATTCTCCGTCCAGCTTTGATCCATTGCTGGCGATGAGCTGCACTCCTTTGCTGGGGGAGATGTGCTCTCGTTTTTTGAATTTCCCGCTTTTCTGCCCTGCTTTTTCCCCATCTTGGTTTTATCTGCCTCTGGTCTTTTATGATGGTGACGTACTGATGGGGTTTTGTTGTAGGTGTCCTTCCTGTTTTTTAGTTTTCCTTCTAACAATCAGGACCCTCAGCTGTTAGTCTGTTGGAGATTGCTTGAGGTCCACTCCAGACCCTGTTTGCCTGGGTATCAGCAGCAGAGGCTGCAGAAGATAGAATATTGCTGAACAGCGAGTGTACCTGTCTGATTCTTGCTTTGGAGGCTTCCTCTCAGGGGTGTACTCCACCCTGTGAGGTCAGGGGTGTCTGACTGCCCCTAGTGGGGGATGTCTCCCAGTTAGGCTACCCAGGGGTCAGTGACCCACTTGAGCAGGCAGTCTGTCTCTTCTCAGATCTCAACCTCCATGTTGGGAGATCCACTGCTCTCTTCAAAGCTGTCAGACAGAGTTGTTTATGTCTGCAGAGGTTTCTGCTGCATTTGTTATTGTTTACTGTGCCCTGTCCCCAGAGGTGGAGTCTATGGAGACAGACAGGTTTCCTTGAGCTGCTGTGAGCTCCACCCAGTTCGAGCTTCCCAGTGGCTTTGTTTACCTACTTAAGCCTCAGCAATGGCGGGTGCCCCTCTCCCAGCCTTGCTGCTGCCTTGCCGGTAGATCACAGACTGCTGTGCTAGCAATGAGGGAGGCTCCGTGGCTGTGGGACCCTCCCGGCCAGGTGTGGGATATAATCTCCTGGTGTGCCCGTTTGCTTAAAGCACAGTATTGGGGTGGGAGTTACCCAATTTTCCAGGTGTTGTGTGTCTCAGTTCCCCTGGCTAGGAAAAGGGATTCCGTCCCCCTTGCACTTCCCAGATGAGGCGATGCCTCACCCTGCTTCAGCTCTCACAGGTTGGGCTGCAGCAGCTGACCAGCAGCGATTGTCCGGCACTCCCTAGTGAGATGAACCCAGTACCTCAGTTGAAAATGCAGAAATCACCGGTCTTCTGTGTCGCTCGCACTGGGAGTTGGAGACTGGAGCTGTTCCTATTCAGCCATCTTGCTCTGCCCTTTGTTTTAGACTATAAACTGTAAGCCAAGCTCTTCCCAAAGTTGTTTCAGCCTACACCCATGTATAGGCAAGGGCAGCTTGAATGCTGGAAACAAAATGGTGTTGTTTGGGTCAGAGTTCTTTCACTCTCTCAGTCAGTTTTGCAATGACATATTGAAAAGCTACTATTTAAAAGTACCTTGGACACTCACAGTTAAGTCATAACCTTATTAAGGCTCATTGGTTTTGTCTGTGAGGTTACTTTTTGTGAAGTTCAAAAGCTGAAAATCTTAATTGCTTGGCATGGCTAAAGGATTTTCTTAGAGAGTTCCACTTAATTAAAACTGGATATTCAAGTTGTAGGTATATTTAAAAGGCCATTATATTTTTCTATTTTGAATCTTGCTTTTTGGGAAAAGATTCTTTCCTTCCTAGATGACAGAACTACTTCTCTCATTTTTTTTTTTTTTTTTTTTTTTTTTTTTTTTTTTTTTTGTTCTCAATCACTCTTAATGCATTCATAAGAAGCCCTAAGATAACTTCTGGTAGCATGGGACTCCTTGAGAAAAACAGAGAAGGTGCCACAGGCCCTTTTTGGGGGTGGAGGGGAACTGTTTTCCTCCTGAAACTCCCAAAATTAAAAGCAGATAGTTCCCTCCCAAAATCAAAGGCTCTGTTCTGTTATGTATTCTGTTGTCTACCATTTTGAGTTTTGGGGGTATCAAATTACTTCACTTCATAAGAGAGTTTTGGTGTGTAATAACTAGGTAGAAAATACACTCTAAGGGATGGCTAATGGTTGATACAATTCACAAAAGCAAGCTCTTGGCCTCCTAAATATATGGACGTATCCCCACTCCCCACCTAAAAATATAGAAACATCCCTATTCCTCACTAAGAAATAAGACTCCCATGGGTGATGGGCTAATTGTCTTCAGCTATGTCTGCTTATTAGACCTTAAAAATGCATGTTACCTGAACCCCTTCCTCCAAGGGCACCACACTGAAACCACTAATCCAATGAAGAAACTGGAAAATGAAAAATCTTAACAAGTGCTAAACCTTCTGTCTGATTGTGTTGCTATATATATGTGTTGGGTGTAATGTCTATATAAGAGTTCTAGTTGATTGACTTAAAGAAAAATAAGCACTTAAATCAACTATTGTTTAATTCATGTGACTTTAAGAAATAAAAATAGTCTTAAGGATTGGTAAAACGCAGGTGTCATCCATATGCAAATAGGTGGTCTAAATCATACAACTTAAATGCTAGGGTTGCTAACAGTTCCAAGGTTGTATACTGCCTGCTTTACAAATAGTAAGGCCTGGGAAGAGCCAGATGCTGAAAAGTCAGACTTTATCTGCAGTTCTGCCTGTGTCCTAGAATCCACACTTGGTATATAATTAAAATTGCTTACTAACAAGATTTTTTACCAGAAATAAAAATGGAAGGGTAAAGTTATTGTAAACCATGGGGATAAATAAATTTCTTTGTTAGTCATGTTTTTAACTGTAACTTTTTAATCTGGAAATTTTGTCATAAGCAAATAATTTTTGTCTTGGTTTTTTTCTTCTCAAAAGACAGTTTATAATCACGCTACTTTAAGGACTTCACCAGGTGTTCTCAAATGCAGGTTTTTAATAGTTTTGAAGATTGTAATATTGGAATAGAGAAAAAATTATGGGACTCATAAAGAATGGACATGTTCACAAATATCAAACAAAACAAGAGTTAACTAAATGGACTGCACTCAGAAAGTTAAAACAACATTTTAACTTTTGCTTAAAATATTGCTGATTCTGGTTTCATTTTTCAGAGCCAAGGAAACTTATTTTGAACTATTTATGGTCTTTAATAATTGAGTAAATTATACTTTTGTGAACAAAATTTGGAGCAGGTTTGTTCTTCTTTGCCTGGTTCCTCTAGAATTTGGAGACTATCTGTGAGCACTCTTAACTTATGGATATATAGCTATTTACATCAGTGCAAATTATCAATTTTTATTTGTCAATATGACACAATTGGAAAAACTGGTTATTTCACCAAGGCTTTAACTGACAAGATGTGTTTCTCTTTAAAGAATCAAGCTTAACATTCAGAGTAAATAAAAGCCCCTAGGGGGCAGGAACTTGCCTCATACCTTTTCTACACAGTTCCTGCACAGGGTTCCTAACCTGTGATTATTAAAGATTGTCACTTTTCAACAGGTCTGGGAGCTCCAAGTTTATCTTAATACCTCAAGAGAATAGGATCACCCAACTCACAATTATTTGAGGATACAAACCCATGGCTGGGCTCAGTCTTAAAGGTATTATCTGAAATTCCTTGTGGAAGGGAGTTTTGTTAAAGCCAATCCAAAAGGCCCATGTAGAAATAACCATTTTTGCTACACTTTACACAAATAATCAGGCCAAGTATAAGGCTAAAGTTTATTCTAAAAACAATACACATTATCCTATAATAATTTATTTTTACCAAAACTGAAGACTGGTGAGAAAAAGAGTGCTTCAAACTTATTGTACATTTGTGATTAAATCCTAGTCTCATTAATTTTTTTTAAACTTTTTGCCACCTTTTTAGCAAACCCTGTTTATTACTGTGAATCAATTGGTGAGTTCCTGCAGCTTGGAAGAAAGAAAACGTGATGGATAATGTAAAAATCTGGATCAATATGTTAGTTCTTTGTGATTATCTTGCAAATTCTGTCAGGTAATGAAAGGGAGTAGGCTGCCCATAACCCAGATATTTCTTCAGGAAAATAAAGCTAAGGAACTTCATAAACCCCCAAAGGGAAATTCTGTATCTTGGTAAGCAAAATTTTAGATGGACATTATCTACTACACCACATTTGTGGGAATTGGTATACTCACTCTACTATTTGCAGTAGAGTTATATATGGTAGGACATTCTAACACAAATATTGGACAGATAGTTTCCATTGCTGCAGTTTTTTGCTTCATTATTATCCTTATAGTAGGGATAATAGTTAATGACAAAAAGGAAGTGTAAAAGTTTTACTACCACTGAGTCTTCTATGACATTTTATTGGGTTTAGTGATGCACTTTTAAATGAAAAATGCTGCTTCTGAATTAACACCTCTACTAAAGTAGAGGAAAATCTACAAGTACATAAAGATCAAATCATAATCATTGACAGGCTCAGAAACATGCAGTCTTCAGCCCTGGGGCGCTACAACCCCTCTTTAATGAATTCCAGTCTTCTTTATGGAACTGGTTAATCCCTTATTAAGCCCTCTCTTTCTTATAAGGCTTGTATTAATATTTGAACCTTGTATATTCAATACTGTAACTCAAATTTTTTCCTCTCACTTAGAAACAATCAAACTCCAAATGTTGCTACAAACTGAACAATACATAGATATGCCATTCTTCTGAGGAACCGTAAATAGACCCCAGGAGGAGTCTCAGCTGCTTTTATGTCCCTTTTTCAGCAGCCAGTAGTGAGAAATAGTTGTCACCCAAAATCCCCTAACAGCAGTTAAGGTAATATCTCTGCAGGGGGAAATGTTACGGAAGCTATTAAGAAGTTATTTTAGGCAGACAGAGAAAAAGTGGTCCTTGGAAAATTATTTGTTTTAAAATGGCTCCAGAAATGTTTTTGTTTAGCAGGAAAGCCCTAGGTCTTGAAGCTAGGCTGGCAACCTTTGATATGCAAATGAAGACTATTAGGAGATGGGTCCACCCAAACATGGCTATCCCCACCGTCTTTTTCTTGTCCTTGCCCCTACATGTGTCTGGCAACATGGGTGCCCCCTACATATCCCTATGTGTGTAGAACATAGCACTGCCTTTGCACATCAAAAGGCTAGGGTGGGAGGGCCAGGTATTCTGCAGGATATGTGAGTGACATGTCTGGTCAAACCAGTCCCTTAAGTTCTATGCAGACACCAAGTCCTCCAGCCTCCTCATATAAGCTGCCACTTTTCTGCTGCACATGGGATCTCCTCTCTTGGCTTTGGAGCCACCCCTCTCTGTATCTTTGTACAGGAGCACTTCTTCATTCTTTCTTTTCTCTTCTTTCTTACCTATTAAACTCTCTGCTTCTTAAAACTACAAAAGAAAAAAAGAAAAAGAAAAGAAAAAAAGAAGGAGAGAGGAGAGAGATATTTATCCACTTCTGAACTTATGGATATTGGCAAAAGAGTACGAGTTAAGTCCACAGTGATGATTTTAACGACAGATTTTAACAAAAGAACTCCTTATCATGGTCTTAGGTTTTATAATTGAAGGATGTCAATTTCTGATTCATTCCTCATCTGGCAGATCAAAAAGTCAATTTCTTGATGTAATGGATTGAATTGTTTTCTCTTAAAAAAATCAGTGAAAGTCCTAATCCCTCCTATTGTAAATCTAATCTTACTGGGAAATACGATCTCTGCAGATGGAATCAAGTTAAGATGAGGTCATAGAAGATTAAGATAGGCCCTAAATCCAATGACTGGTGTTCTCATAAAAAGAAATATTTGGACACAGTCCTGCACACAGAAAAGTGTTGTGTAATGACAGAGGCAGAGTTTGGAGTGATGCAGTTGCAAACCAAGACACTCTCAGAGAAAGCACAGGCTTGCTGACACTTCAGTTAGGAACCTCTGGCCTCCTGACCTGTGAAACAAAGTATTTCAGTTTCAAGATATAGGGTTTGTGATGTATTCTTACAGTAGCCCTAGGAAATTAATGCGCTTAATTTCTTTTTGTCTTAAAAGTCAGTAATGTTTCATTTTTTAATACAAATTATTTGTATTAAGGTTTTTCTCACTACTTTAATTAAAACAGATTTTTTTATATACATTCTAGGGTACATGTGCACAAAGAACAGGTTTGTTACATGTGTATACATGTGCCATGTTGGTGTGCTGCACCCATTAACTTGTCATTTACATTAGGTATACCTCCTAATGCTATCCCTCACCCCTCCCCACACTCCGCGACAGGCCAATGACATCTGGCTGCTGGTTTCTTGTTGTTAATAGCAGGAATAGTAAAAACCAATTTCTCAAAATTGGAATCTGCTAGAGGAATATTAAAAAAGCAATCCTTCAAATCTACAATAACTAATGGATAGTCTCCTAGGCATCATGGTGGGGGATGGAAGTCCTGGCAGCAGAACCCCAGCAGCTTAAACTTAAGGGGAATTCATGTACATACTGCTGGAGTGGACTCTAATTGGCAGGGAGAAATTCAAATTGTTATCTCCTCTCTTGTTGCCTGGAGTTCTAATCCAGATGACAAAATAGCTCAACTGTTGCTTTTACCATATGTTAAGTTAGGAGAAAGCTCAGAAAAAAGAACAGGAGGATTCAGAAGCACAAATTCATCAGGCAAGGCTGCCTATTGGGTAAATCAATTCTTTGACAGTAGACCTATTTGTATGGTCACTATTCAAGAAAAATAATTTGAGGGTCTGGGCAACAAAGAGCAGATGTGTCTATCATAGCTCTTTATCAATGGCCAAAAAACTGGCCCAAACAAAAGGCCCCAATGGATCTTATTGGGGTCAAAACTGCTTCAGAAGTTTTCCAAAGTACTTTTATCTTAGCATATCTTGGCCCAGAAGAACAGGAAGACACTATACAACCTCTAATTACAACCATTCCTGCTAACTTGTGGGAGAGAGATCTACTTCGTCTATGGGGCACAGAAATCTCAATCCCTCCTCCCTAGTACAGTCAAACTCATCAAATAATAAGGTCAAAGTGAGCTACATTCCCTGAAAAGGCCCAAGAAAACAGGAGACAGACATTATTGAACCAATACAGGTTATTATAAAAAATGACCAAAAAGGATTAGGTTACCATTTTTAGGGGCAGTCATTGTTGAGTCTCCAAGTCCTATTCCCTCAGTGCCAGGCATTACAACTGCCACATGAACAGACAGGCTCCTCCTGAAACCCACTCCCACCCATTTTAGTCCTGATGAGTTAAAGATCTTAAGTAGTTTAGACACACGCCTTTGCTCAAGGAACTTCACAGAAACTGCCACTGCTATACATCTTATTGAATAACTCACAAGTTCTCCTTCACCAATTAATCCTTTTCCTCTTCTCTTTCTCCCCTCCCATCTGCCTTAAGAACAATAAGCTTGTAAACCAATAAATTAGGCAGAGTCCAAGGGCTCTGGACCGTGAGCAAGCCTCCAATGCTCCGGTCCCCTGGACACATATTTAAAACCTATTCCATCTCTTTCTAACTCCTTTTTCTCCACCGGAATTGGAGTACCCAACGGGTGGTGTGGGGCTGGCTTCCCCAACAGTTAGCTTTCTTCCACTGGGTTACAACATACTCCTTTACCTTGGAGGAGTTTGTTGTCACCCACCTTCTGAAGCCTACTTCTATCAATTTGTAAATTTTCTGTGTCCAGTTTTGTGTCCTTGCTCGAGAGAAGTTGCAATCATTTGGAGGAGAAGAGGCATTCTTGCTTTGGAAATCTTTAGCATTTTTGCACTATTTTTTTCTTTTTTTCTCATCCTCATGGATTCAGTTCATGATTGCAACACTGTTGTGTAGTTGCAACAGAGACAGCATGTCTTGAAACATTGAAAATATTTACCATGTTCCCCTTTACAGGGAAAAAAAGAGTTCACCCTGTTATATATTAAAGTAGCTTATTGATTTTCATAATACACTGAAAAACTATACGCAATTTATCAATGTGTGACTTAGAATTCCATATTTTATCATCTAACTTGAATGCTCAGTATATATCCATTTATTTTATGCACTACGTTTATGTCTTAGCATGTAATCATACACCAGAATTTACAGAAAACACTATGGAGAGTAATAAGGTTGATTATCTAGTTGGTCTAAAGAAAAGGAATACATATGTTCACAGAAGTGAATGTGAAGTTTCTATTTTTACAATTTTGAAATTTGGAGCTGTTTTCTACTTCCTGGCCTAGTTTTGAAACAAATCAAATATCTTACTGGTTCCCTGTTAGTTATCACACAGAACCTAAGGTAGGTTGTTCTAAAAAGAAAAAAAAAAACACCAATTTTATTTTTTATTTTTTCTGCCAAGAGTTTCAAAGAAACTACAGGATTACGGCTACAATATTCTTTCTTAATGCAATGAAATTTCAACAAACTACAATGGACATCATCAAATGATTTAATAATATGTAGCATGATGTCTTTGAGAGAATGTTTTTAAATTATTAATTTTTAAATTATGTTACCTAATAAAAGGTATCAAGGATCACTGCTTTATGTATATTTACTTTAAAACATTTTATTAATTTACTAATTATAGATTACATTTTTCTCCTCTTATTTGAAAATATTTTATGTAAAATTTATTTAAAACAATCAAATGATTCCAACATTCAGCACAAAAATAAGAGAATTTTTAAAATAATGCTTGCTTTGTAGTAATTTACATTTGATAGTCTTGAAAATATACCTAACACCTGTAGAAGTACTTTCTTGATGAAGTCTGTGAATATGATAACACACATTCATACATGTTATAATCTCATCAAAAATTAGTATTAATCGGGGGGGGGGGCGGAGCAAGATGGCCGAATAGGAACAGCTCCAGTCTCCAACTCCCAGCGCGAGCAACACAGAAGACCTGTGATTTCTGCATTTCAACTGAGGTACTGGGTTAATCTCACTGGGGAGTGCCGGACTATCTGTGCGAGTCAGCTGCTGCAGCCCGACCAGTGAGAGTTGAAGCAGGGCGAGGCATTGCCTCACCTGGGAAGCGCAAGGGGGAAGGGAATCCCTTTTCCTAGCCAGGGTAACTGAGACACACAACACCTGGAAAATCGGGTAACTCCCACCCCAATACTGCGCTTTAAGCAAACAGGCGCACCAGGAGATCATATCCCACACCTGGCCAGGAGGGTCCCACACCCACAGAGCCTCCTCATTGCTAGCACAGCAGTCTGTGATCTATCAGCAAGGCAGCAGCAAGGCTGGGGGAGGGGCGCCTGCCATTGCTGAGGCTTAAGTAGGTAAACAAAGCTGCTGGGAAGCTCTAACTGGGTGGAGCTCACAGCAGCTCAAGGAAACCTGCCTGTCTCTGTAGACTCCACCTCTGGAGACAGGGCACACTAAACAATAACAAACGACTCTGTCTGACAGCTTTGAAGAGAGCAGTGGATCTCCCAACATGGAGGTTGAGATCTGAGAAGGGACAGACTCCCTGCTCAAGTGGGTCCCTGACGCCTGAGTGGCCTAACTGGGAGACATCCCCCACTAGGGGCAGTCTGACACCCCTGACCTCACAGGGTGGAGCACACCCCTGAGAGGAAGCTTCCAAAGCAAAAATCAGACAGGTACACTCGGTGTTCAGCAAGATTCTATCTTCTGCAGCCTCTGCTGCTGATACCCAGGCAAACAGGGTCTGGAGTGGACCTCAAGCAATCTCCAACAGACCTACAGCTGATGGTCCTGACCATTAGAAGGAAAACTATCAAACAGGAAGGACACCTACACCAAAACCCCATCAGTACATCACCATCATCAAAGACCAGAGGCAGATAAAACCACAAAGATGGGGAAAAAGCAGGGCAGAAAAGCTGGAAATTCAAAAAATAAGAGTGCATCTCCCCCGGCAAAGGAGCGCAGCTCATCGCCAGCAATGGATCAAAGCTGGACAGAGAATGATTTTGATGAAATGAGAGAAGAAGGCTTCAGTCCATCAAATTTCTCAGAGCTAAAGGAGGAATTACGTACCCAGAGCAAAGAAACTAAAAATCTTGAAAAAAAAAGTGGAAGAATTGATGGCTAGAGTAATTAATGCAGAGAAGGCCATAAACGAAATGAAAGAGATGAAAATCATGACACGAAAAATACGTGACAAATGCACAAGCTTCAGTAACTGACTTGATCAACTGGAAGAAAGAGTATCAGCGATTGAGGATCAAATGAATGAAATGAAGCGAGAAGAGAAACCAAAAGAAAAAAGAAGAAAAAGAAATGAACAAAGCCTGCAAGAAGTATGGGATTATGTAAAAAGACCAAATCTACGTCTGATTGGGGTGCCTGAAAGTGAGAGGGAAAATGGAACCAAGTTGGAAAACACTCTTCAGGATATCATCCAGGAGAACTTCCCCAACCTAGTAGGGCAGGCCAACATTCAAATCCAGGAAATACAGAGAACGCCACAAAGATACTCCTCGAGAAGAGCAACTCCAAGACACAGAATTGCCAGATTCACCAAAGTTGAAATGAAGGAAAAAATCTTAAGGGCAGCCAGAGAGAAAGGTCGGGTTACCCACAAAGGGAAGCCCATCATACTAACAGCAGATCTCTCGGCAGAAACTCTACAAGCCAGAAGAGAGTGGGGGCCAATATTCAACATTCTTAAAGAAAAGAATTTTCAACCCAGAATTTCATATCCAGCCAAACTAAGTTTCATAAGTGAAGGAGAAATAAAATCCTTTACAGATAAGAAAATGCTTAGAGATATTGTCACCACTAGGCCTGCCTTACAAGAGACCCTGAAGGAAGCACTAAACATGGAAAGGAACAACCGGTACCAGCCATTGCAAAAACATGCCAAAATGTAAAGACCATCGAGGCTAGGAAGAAACTGCATCAACTAACGAGCAAAATAACCAGTTAATATCATAATGACAGGATCAAGTTCACACATAACAATATTAACCTTAAAGGTAAATGGACTAAATGGTCCAATTTAAAGACACAGACTGGCCAACTAGATAAAGAGTCAAGACCCATCAATCTGCTGTATTCAGGAGACCCATCTCACATGCAGAGACATACATAGGCTCAAAAGAAAGGGATGGAGGAAGATTTACCAAGCAAATGGAGAACAAAAAAAGCGGGGGTTGCAATACTAGTCTCTCATAAAACAGACTTTTAACTATCAATGATCAAAAGAGACAAAGAAGGCCTTTACATAATGGTAAAGGGATCAATTCAACAGGAAGAGCTAACTATCCTAAATATATATGCACCCAATACAGGAGCACCCAGATTCATAAAGCAAGTCCTTAGAGACTTACAAAGAGACTTAGACTCCCATACAATAATAATGGGAGACTTCAACACTCCACTGTCAACATTAGACAGATCAACGAGACAGAGAGTTAACAAGGATATCCAGGAATTGAACTCATCTCTGCAGCAAGCAGACCTAATAGACATCTATAGAACTCTCCACCACAAATCAACAGAATATACATTCGTCTCAGCACCACATCGTACTTACTCCAAAATTGACCACAGAATTGGAAGCAAAGCACTCCTCAGCAAATGTACAAGAACAGAAATTATAACAAACTGTCTCTCAGACCACAGTGCAATCAAACTAGAACTCAGGACTAAGAAACTCAATCAAAACCGCTCAACTACATGGAAACTGAACAACCTGCTCCTGAATGACTACTGGGTACATAACGAAATGAAAGCAGAAATAAAGATGTTCTTTGAAACCAATGAGAACAAAGATACAACATACCAGAATCTCTGGGACACATTTAAAGCAGTGTGTAGAGGGAAATTGATAGCACTAAATGCCCACAAGAGAAAGCAGGAAAGATCTAAAATTGACACTCTAACATCACAATCAAAAGAACTAGAGAAGCAAGAGCAAACACATTCGAAAGCTAGCAGAAGGCAAGAAATAATTAAGATCAGAGCAGAACTGAAGGAGATAGAGACACAAAAAACCCTCCAACAAATCAATGAATCCAGGAGTTGGTTTTTTGAAAAGATCAACAAAATTGACAGACCACTAGCAAGACTAATAAAGAAGAAAAGAGAGAAGAATCAAATCGACGCAATTAAAAATGATAAAGGGGATATCACCACCGACCCCACAGAAATACAAACTACCATCAGAGAATACTATAAACACCTCTACGCAAATAAACTGGAAAATCTAGAAGAAATGGATAATTTCCTGGACACTTACACTCTTCCAAGACTAAACCAGGAAGAAGTTGAATCCCTGAATAGACCAATAGCAGGCTCTGAAATTGAGGCAATAATTAATAGCCTACCTACCAAAAAAAGTCCAGGACCAGATGGATTCACAGCTGAATTCTACCAGAGGTACAAGGAGGAGTTGGTACCATTCCTTCTGAAACTATTCCAATGAATAGAAAAAGAGGGAATCCTTCCTAACTCATTTTATGAGGCCAACATCATCCTGATACCAAAGCCTGGCAGAGACACAACAAAAAAAGAGAATTTTAGACCAATATCCCTGATGAACATCGATGCAAAAATCCTCAATAAAATACTGGCAAACCGGATTCAGCAACACATCAAAAAGCTTATCCACCATGATCAAGTGGGCTTCATCCCTGGGATGCAAGGCTGTTTCAACATTCGCAAATCAATAAACATAATCCAGCATATAAACAGAACAAAAGACAAGAACCACATGATTATCTCAATAGAAGCAGAAAAGGCTTTTGACAAAATTCAACAGCCCTTCATGCTAAAAACGCTCAATAAATTCCGTATTGATGGAACATACCTCAAAATAATAAGAGCTATTTATGACAAACCCACAGCCAATATCATACTGAATGGGCAAAAACTGGAAAAATTCCCTTTGAAAAGTGGCACAAGACAGGGATGCCCTCTCTCACCACTCCTATTCAACATAGTGTTGGAAGTTTTGGCTAGGGCAATCAGGCAAGAGAAAGAAATCAAGGGTATTCAGTTAGGGAAAGAAGAAGTCAAATTATCCCTCTTTGCAGATGACATGATTGTATATTTAGAAAACCGCATTTTCTCAGCCCAAATTCTCCTTAAGCTGATAAGCAACTTCAGCAAAGTCTCAGGATACAAAATTAATGTGCAAAAATCACAAGCATTCTTACGATTTTTGTCAGTAATAGACAAACAGAGTGCCAAATCAGGAATGAACTTCCATTCACAATTGCTTCAAAGAGAATAAAATACCTAGGAATCCAACTTACAAGGGATGTAAAGGACCTCTTCAAGGAGAACCATAAACCACTGCTCAGTGAAATAAAAGAGGACACAAACAAATGGAAGAACATACCATGCTCATGGATAGGAAGAATCAATATCGTGAAAATGGCCACACTGTCCAAGGTAATTTATAGATTCAATGCCATCCCCATCAAGCTACCAATGACTTTCTTCACAGAATTTGAAAAAACTGCTTTAAAGTTCAGATGGAACCCAAAAAGAGCCCACATTGCCAAGACAATCCTAAGTCAAAAGAACAAAGCTGGAGGCATCACGCTACCTGACTTCAAACTATACTACAAGGCTACAGTAACCAAAACAGCATGGTACTGGTACCAAAACAGAGATATAGACCAATGGAACAGAACAGAGTCCTCAGAAATAATACCACACATCTACAGCCATCTGATCTTTGACAAACCTGAGAGAAACAAGAAATGGGGAAAGGATTCCCTATTTAATAAATGGTGCTGGGAAAATTGGCTAGCCAGAAGTAGAAAGCTGAAACTGGATCCTTTCCTTACTCCTTATACGAAAATTAATTCAAGATGGATTAGAGACTTAAATGTTAGACCTAATACTATAAAAATCCTAGAGGAAAACCTAGGTAGTACCATTCAGGACATAGGCATGGGCAAAGACTTCATGTCTAAAACACCAAAAGCAACAGCAGCAAAAGCCAAAATTGACAAATGGGATCTCATTAAACTAAAGAGCTTCTGCACAGCAAAAGAAACTACCATCAGAGTGAACAGGCAACCTACAGAATGGGAGAAAATTTTTGCAATCTACTCATCTGACAAAGAGCTAATATCCAGAACCTACAAAGAACTCAAACAAATTTACAAGAAAAAAACAAACAACCCCATCAAAAAGTGGGCAAAGGATATGAACGGACATTTCTCAAAAGAAGACATTCATACAGCCAACAGACACATGAAAAAATGCTCATCATCACTGGCCATCAGAAAAATGCAAATCAAACCACAATGAGATATCATTTCACACCAGTTAGAATGGCGATCATTAAAAAGTGAGGAAACAACAGGTGCTGGAGAGGATGTGGAGAAATAGGAACACTTTTACACTGTTGGTGGGATTGTAAACTAGTTCAACCATTATGGAAAACAGTATGGCGATTCCTCAAGGATCTAGAACTAGAAGTACCATATGACCCAGCCATCCCATTACTGGGGATATACCCAAAGGATTATAAATTATGCTGCTATAAAGACACATGCACACGTATGTTTATTGCGGCACTATTCACAAGAGCAAAGACTTGGAATCAACCCAAATGTCCATCAGTGACAGATTGGATTAAGAAAATGTGGCACATATACACCATGGAATACTATGCAGCCATCAAAAAGCATGAGTTTGTGTCCTTTGTAGGGACATGGATGCAGCTGGAAACCATCATTCTTAGCCAACTATCACAAGAACAGAAAACCAAACACCGCATGTTCTCACTCATAGGTGGGAACTGAACAATGAGATCACTTGGACTCAGGAAGGGGAACATCACACACCGGGGCCTATCATGGGGAGGGGGCAGGGGGAGGGATTGCACTGGGAGTTATACCTGATGTAAATGACGAGTTGATGGGTGCAGCACACCAACATGGCACAAGTATACATATGTAACAAACCTGCACGTTATGCACATGTACCCTACAACTTAAAGTATAATAATAATAAATAAATTTTAAAAAAATTAGTATTAATCTATGTCTTAACCTACCACTTATTTCTAGTATGAATTCAATTTTGCTTGAAACTTTTATAACTGTGAAGCAAGTAGTAACATCTTTATTCATTTTTTTAATGCCAGTTTCAACTGGGCCATTCAAATAAAGAAAGGCTTTTATTTGGAAAAATTGGTGTGGAAACCTTAAAAAATGGGATCCTTTTTACTACCTGTTAAAAATGGTGAGGTTTTCAATATCAAATAAGCTGTTTTAGATATATTGTATCCAAATGAACACAATAGCAAATGGAGGTGTATTGTTCTGTTCTGTTTTGTTTCGTTTTGTTTTGTTTTTTATAAAGAATTGAAATCGTGGGTGGGATTGTTCAAATATACAAAGTTGAAGTAAACTTGACACAAGAGGTATTAATAAAAGTGGTCACATAATTTGTTTTATCCCAAATGCTTAGCTTATTATGAATATTATTCTAAGTTTTATTGAAAAAAAATGAAAAGGGAAAACCATACCTATTTTCCTTTCCTATAAATATTTGCTATCTATTTAAAAATAAGGTAGCATGGTTTATTTCATCAAAGAGCCAGAGAGTAAATAGCTTAGAAATTGTGGATAGATACGGTGCCCTCAGCTTGGCAAACTATTGTTCTCTCTGAAGTTTTCTTTGTTTTGTTTTGTTTTGTTTTGTTTTGTTTTTGGTTTATTTGTTCGTTTTACGTTTTACAGGTTAAAATGTTCAAATCATTCTTAGCTAGCTCACAGCCAAATTTGTCTCTCTTGCTTTCTAACAACAGCTATACAAAGAGGAAGAATGCATGCACACATGAAAATAAGAATAAAGCTGAAGATTCTTACCACAAATGGAAATCCTTCATCTACAATTTTGAAACGGAATTATCTGTGTTCCAGATACCAAAACAAGGAAAGTAAATACAGAGAAGAGGGCAGAAGAGGGGCTTTCTTTCTGTTTTAATTTATATAAAGTTTCCTGCAATTTCTTATACAGCATTTTTCCTTTCACTCCTTTGCCACAACTTAGACCCATAATCTCAGCAAGCAGCAATGCAGACAGGAGCCTGTCTCATTTTGAACTGCTATGTTTGAACTCCATAGCTAAGAAATCTGTGTGTGTCTGTCTGTGTGTGTATGTATGTTTTGTTTGTTTGTTTTCAGATTGCAGAATGAGCATACATGCAATACACAAAACCCTGACTCAGAAATCGTAATTTGGATTTTTATATGATTCTCACATCCAAATTTCTATTTGTTTGATATATTTCTTATAATGGAGTATCCCATTTTTGATTAGGTCTTGTAACTTTTTTGGCAAAGAGACTGTGTTCAGCAGGAGATATTTGAGAGTGGATGCTCACTTGTTATCTTTCTTTGGATAGCTGGGTTTATTTTTAATTTTTGGTCTCAGACTTCCTTGTTTCTCAGCTGGACAGAATTCTCAAAGACACTTTTATTCTTTTCTTGGTGTTATCTCTCTCTGCTTCTTCACTGGCCTTACCTTTTCTATGCCAACTTGAGCAAGCAAAATGTAATATAAACATTTTTTTTTCCAATCGTTGTCCTCGCTGCTATCTACCATAAGCTATCATTTAAACTATCTTACTTTAAATGAGATTAGAGTTTTGGCAGGGATTTGGGGAAGAAAACTTATCTTTTTTCTCTTTCTTTGTCACGATTTAATTGCAGCAAACTGATTTCCCTTGATTTTCATAACCTCTCAAACCATCTCATCTGTACTTATTTTACAATAAACAGATAGGAACAAGATCCTAGAGGATCATTTTTAAAAATGAATGTTATATATTCTGTACTGTACCCTTTAACCAAATTTCACATGACTGGGATTCATTTCAAGAATTCAGTTAATATAAATTTTATTTCTTTAAGTCCAAAATGGATGAGGAAAGTTAGATGTTACATCTTATCTTTAATTCCAAAAGACTCTCTTAAGACCCATTATTATAGTTATTACTATTATCGTTATTTACCATACCCAGTATCTGGACTTCTGTTGCTCAATAGTAGGAATAAAAATGTCGGCTAGATTTAGAATATAGATATAGAAAAACTCTTCTGAGTTTCATACCATGTTTCAATTACTAGATTTCTTTAACCCATTTATGTGTTTGCAAAGAACTGCAAAAATCATAACTACTTATAATTTTATGTTTCTATTTCTTATCTTGTTTATCAAATTCAGACTGAAGCAATTTCTTTGGAACTGCCAATACTTTTGACATTTTGCTGGAATACTTTCTAATTCCCTTTATATTATTTGCAAATCAGATTTAATTTCTAAAAGCCATTTAGTTCAATAGAAAGGAATTCTTTTAACTACACAGAATGCCAACCTAAAATATTCTTATCTCTTTTTTTTTATCTAGAGTTTAAAGAGAAAAATTGAGCAAGATATATTTATATATATTTAAAAAGCACCAAACACACACAGACATTGGCCATGCTGCTGAGGAAAAGAACGAGAGAAAAACTGTGGGATCAAATATGTAATAAGATAGGAACCATATTTTTTATTATTTATAAAATGGGATTTTAGCAATAAGCTCTTCTGTCTGATGGAGACCTGAATTTCTACCCAATTTTGTTCTTCACTCACTCAAGATGAATTCAACCCTGTTACCTCACAGTATAGTTAGAATCCAGGGTCTCAGGGAAATTATGGTGTCTCTTTTCCCTTAACATGGGAAACAGGATTTATGTTCAATGCAGTTCATTAAACTGAGGATGTTCATAAAATCCCTTGGTTTCCAAGTCTACATGGTTTTTCAAATAGCCACTGGACTTCTAAGGATGTCCCTCTGGATTTAGTGTGGACCTACTCGGAGAAGGGTAGGTAAATCGTTATCTCCAAGAATTCTGAACAGGCTGACTTCATCATCATCATCATCATCCTTGGGCATAGATGAATACTGAACTGTGGTCTTTAAGAATTACGAATAGTTATTTTCATCATTAGTAATTTGTATACAATAATATCTATAAAATTCACATTTAAAAATGTAGTATTTGATAGATTCTGAGAAATGTATGTATACATGTAAAAATCATCACAGCCAAGGTATAGGCCAATTCCATAACTCAAAAATATTGTATGGGCCCAGTTCGGTGGCTCACACCTGTAATCTCAGCATTTTGAGTGGCTGATGCAGGAGGATCACTTGAATCCATGAGGTTAACACCAGCCTGGGAAACAAATTGAGGTGCTGTCTCTACAAAACTAAAATCTAGGCATGCTGGCACATGTCTGTAGTTCCAGCTATTTGGGAGACTGAGGTGGGAGAATTGCTTGAGTCCAGGAAATCAGGGCTGCACTGAGTCATGACAACACCACTGCACTACAACCTGGGTGCCAGAGCAAGACCCTGTCCCAAAAATAGCCTTCTAGTCTGCAACAATTATTGAGTCCCAAGTCACTAGTTTTTGTTTGTCAAGGATCTCATATTGATGGAATGAATCACTCTTTCTGCCTGCCAGGTAAATTTCACTTAGCATAGTGTTTTTGTGTGTGATCCATATTGGCATGGATCTGAGTACTTAGTTCTTTTTATCATTGAAGAGGATTTCATCTTACAGATGTACTCACCAGTTGATTGACATTTGGATTTTTTCCCCAAGTTTCTGCTTAATACATCTTCAACTGACCTGAACCTTCACATGCTGGTCACTGAGTAGAAGACAAATGAAAAGAAGAATCATTGCAGTGTGATATGTCAAGCTGATATTGAACTTTACCAAAAAAATGTCAAATATTTTTCCCAAGGTAACTTGCTAATATTACATTTAAAAATTGCATGTGTGAGTTATAAAAGGCTCTAAAAGACTTTGTTTGTCTTCCATTTCTGAGTTGGTGGCTGTCTTGGTTCCATAGAATCATGCAGAGACCCAAGCTATGAATAGCTTTGCCATTTTCAACTACATTTTTATCAAGCCACACTTGTTAATGATTCCAGTCAAGCTGGGGGTTGGGAAGGGATATAAAGGAGGTCTCCAGCTGTTTACATACCCAATATAAGACCTTTATATACCCCATGTCAGCAAGCTCCTTTGTCTTCCATAATCTCGGTGGTGGCTGGATCAGTCCCAAAGAGTGATGCAGGAACCCAGGTTATTTAGAGCTTTGTCCATTTCAACTATATCCTTCCAAAATGTCACTTGTGCTTGATTCTAGTTAATTTAGAGGTGGAAAAGGCATAAACAGGAGGTACTCCAGTTATTTACATATCCCATATCAGCTCTTTATATACCTCATGTCCTTTGTCTTCCATAGTCTGGGTTGGTGGCTGGCTTACTTCCACAGAGTGTTGCATGGCTCCAGGCTTTAATAACTGCTAATTTCAACTACGACTTTTCCAAAGCCTCACTTGAGTTTGATCCTGGTCAATCTAGGGGATAGGAAATGCATAAATAGGAAGGACTGGTGCTGCTTATATACCCCGTATAAGTCCTTTATATATGTCATGTCTGTACATTCCTTTGTCTTCCACAATCTGGGTCTTTGGCTGTCTTGGTTCCACAGAGTAATGTAGGACCCTGGAATACTAATAGCTTTGCCATTTTAAACAACATATTTACTAAGCCCTACTTGTGTTGATTCCATTTAATTGCGGGGTAAGGCACAGGTTGCAGAAACTCCAGTTCTTCATGTAACTCATGGTAGCTCTTTGTAGACTCCATGTCTATCAGTTTCTTTGTCTGAGTTGATGGCTTCCTGAGTTCCACAGAGTGATGCAGGACTCCATGGTAAACTGATGGCTTTATCCATTCCAACTACATCTTTTTCCACAACATCAGTGTGATTGATTCCGTTCAGTCTGGGGAAGAGGCAGAGGTAGGAGAAACTCTAGCTCTTTCTATAACCCCATGTCAGCAAAGAGACACATCACTTCCACTTGTAATTAATTAGAGAGATCTTAATCACTCAAATAACTGCAAGATGAACTCTGGCAATTTAATTTTTGCCTTTTAACAACCATATGCAGCTCTCAGATGATAATTAGAAACGGAAGAAATGGTTTTACTTTATTTAGAACAGGCAGTTCTTTGCCACAGAAGGAACAACCTGTGAAATGAAGTACCTAAAACCAGAAAACTTTCTTTGGAGGTATATTTAATTTGGGGGGGGGTGGGTAATTCAAGTATAATATGATTACCATAGAACTTCAACAAATCAATTTATTTTTAAAAGAATATCACAATCTGATATGGTTTGGATCTCTGTCCCTGCCCAAATCTCTTCTTGAATTGTAATCCCTAATGTTGAAGGTGGGACCTAGTGAGAACTGACTGGATCGTGGAGGTGGATTTCTTCCTTGGTACTGGGTCATGACAGTGAGTGAGTTCTCATGAGATCTGGCTATTTGCAAATGTGTGGCACTTTTCCCCTTCTTTCCTTTCCTCCTGCTGCTCTGGCCATGTAAGATAGATCTGCTCCCCTTTTGCCTTTCACCATAATTATTAATTTCCTGAGGCCTCCCCAGAAGTAGAAGCCATCCTGTGTCCTCTTCAGCCAGCAGAACTGTGACCCAATTAAAAATTTTTCCTTTATAAATCACCCAGTCTCAGAAATTTCTTCATAGCAATATGAGAGCAGACTAATATATAATCAAACTGTGAAAAAAATCTGTAAAAGTGTATCCATTGGCACATGGTTTGTAGTCTGTGTGAATCTCAATAGCATAATCTACATCAAGGTTGAAATAACAGCTTCCTGAGTAAGCTTTCTGTGTTTACTTATGACAACACCAAAACTTCATGGTTACATTTTTAAGAAGTAATACTTAGAAAGGACATGTCTGATTTTAACCTTTTCGGAAGGAATTCATTACATAAAAGTTTCATTACAATTCACAAAGCAAATGAACAAAAAAATGATTTCAAATACTGCAATTTTACCAACTGTGTTCATTTTGTTTTCTTTTATTATAGCAAAGAACCCATGGAAAACATGGCATTGAGTCTCTGTCATATCAATTATAAAGTTGAAAGCTCTTTACCAACTTGATTAATAGGGCAGTCTTTTTCTGTCCAAATCTTTTTAAATGCAGTAACTGTAATATGTTTCTGACAACTGCTATGGAGTCCTATAAACCAATCATAAAGGATGTTTCATAAAAATGAATAACTCATCTCATCTTTGGCTGTTGTTTCTTCAAAACGTTCTTTCAAAGCAATGTATTATTTTTAAAGGGAATGTAAAAGTCAATAAAGATTCCCTGAAAATGGAGTGATGCTTTCTTTCTTTTTCAATGTAATAATGTTTCCTTCTGTGAAAACAGAATTGATTTATAACTGAATTGAGTTATAAGAAGCTGCATCGGCCGGGCGCGGTGGCTCAAGACTGTAATCCCAGCACTTTGGGAGGCCGAGACGGGTGGATCACGAGGTCAGGAGATCGAGACCATCCTGGCTAACACGATGAAACCCCGTCTCTACTAAGAAATACAAAAAACTAGCCGGGCGAGGTGGCGGGTGCCTGTAGTCCCAGCTACTCCGGAGGCTGAGGCAGGAGAATGGCGTGAACCCGGGAGGCGGAGCTTGCAGTGAGCTGAGATCCGGCCACTGCACTCCAGCCTGGGCTACAGAGCGAGACTCCTCTCAAAAAAAAAAAAAAAAAAAAAAAAAAAAGAAGCTGCATCTACTGTGTCAAAACTGCACCTCTTGTGCAAGACAGACTGAACATCTAAATAAAAGCCAGAAGTTCAGAGGTGTTCTTTGAAGTTATGACCAGTTTTATTTCCCTGCTACATAAATAATTGTGACACAATCTTTAAGAGTTTATATCTTTTATAATTAAATTGCCCTGAAGGGAGTTCTCTGTAATGATCTCCATTCTTATTTTTCTGCAATGAAGCACAATTAAGAATAAAGGATGCATCTTAACATAGTGAAAATGCCAAAATTTCTTAAAGGTAAAACTTGTGTTTCAAAACTCATATATTAATTATACTTTGAAGAACTGTCCTTTCTAAGTGACACTATTTTTATTTTGAACAACATCTAAATTAAGGGGAAAAAAAATCAACCACTTTTAAAGACTATTTTTAGTTGAGCTGCTTTCTTGGCCCAGTTTCTGATCAGAGGCTCTGCTATAAATTGAATGTTTGTGTTCCCCTGAAATTCGTGTGTTAAAATCTTAACCCCTAAAGTGATAATGTTAGAAGGAGGGGACTCTAGGAAGTTATGAGGTCATATGAGGGTAAAGCCTCATGAATGGGAGGAGTGTTCTTATAAAAGGGACACCAGAGAACTCCTTTAACCCTTCCACCATGTGAGGACACAGGGAGAAGGTGCCAGTTATGAGCTGGGAAGTGGGTCTTCACCAGACACTGAATCTCCCATGCCTTGATCTTAGACTTCCAGACTCCAGAACTGTGACAAATAAATGCCTGTAATTTATAAGCCACCCAGTCAATGGTAGTTTATTATAGCACCCCAAACAGACTAAGACAGGTTCTCATACAATTTTTCAAATATTCTTTATCCACAATAGACTGATGCAAAACTAATGCATTAACAATGGAGAAAAGGGGAGATTGACACAAAAGACCAAAAAAAGTTTGTCTGATTCCTGTTAGAATGTTGCTAATTTTCCCCTGTAGTTTTTTCAATGCTTATATCCTTAATAATCTCTCTCTCTCTTCCTCATTCCCTGTTTCTCTTGCTCTCTCTCTTTCTCACTGTCTCTTTTTTCTTTTTTCTTTTTTTTGAAATGGAGTATCACTCTGTCACACAGACTGGAGTGTAGTGGCACAGTCTCGGCTCACTGAAACCTCTGCATCCCGGGTTCAAGTGATTCTCCTGTCTCAGTCTCCAGAGTAGCTGGGACTACAGGTGTGCACCACCACACCCAGCTAATTTTTGTATTTTTACTAGAGACAGGGTTTACCATATTGGCCAGGATGGTCTCGATCTCTTAACCATCCCCTGCCTCTCTTTCTTATATATCTGCTGCTGCTATATCTATATATACACTTAAATAATTTGGACCATATTATATTAAATGTTTTGTACCAGGCATTTTCACCGAAAATATCATGTGATAAAACCCTATTTTAATGTGTTTATCATTGAGGATTTAAGTGACTTTTAGATGATTATAATTTCAGAATGCTGTAAACATCCTCTTATACTAAATACAATTTGTTTCTTTGATTAATTATTTAGAATATATTCTTAAGACTGAAATTCATTTAAGAATGTGAGCCAGGTGTGGTGGCTCATGACTGTAATCCCAGCACTTTGGGAGGCTGAGGTAGGAGGATCACTTGACATCAATTCAAAAGCAGCCTGATCAACATGGTGAAACACACTATCTACTAAAAATACAAAAAAAATTAGCTGGCCATGGTGGCAGGTGCCTGTAATCCTAGCTACTTGGGACACCAAGGCACAGGAATTGCTTGCACCCAGGATATGGAGATCCATGTGAGCTGAGATTGGACCCCTGAACTCCAGCCTGGGTGTCAGAGCAAGATTCCATCTCAGAGAAAACGAAAACGAAAAAAAAAAACAAACCGAAACAGAATGTGAATGTTTTAAGATATTCATTACATATTGTGAATTATTCTAAAAACTGTTTGCATTGGCTGGACCCAGTGGCTAACACCTATAACCCCAGCACTTTGGGAGGCCTAGGCAAGAGGGTGGCTTGAGGCCAGAAGTTCAAAACTGGCATGAACAACAGAGCAAGACTCCATCTCTACAATAAACTAAAAATTTAAAAATTTAGCTAGGTGTCGCAGTGCATGCCTGTAGTCCTAATTACTCAGGAACCTAATGTGGAAGGATCTCCTGAGACCAGGAGGTCAAGGCTGTAGTCAACTATGAATATACTCTTGCAATACAGCCTAGTCAACAAAATGAGATCCCATCTCTTAAATAAATAAGTAGAATTTTTAGAAAAAGTTTCAGCAGTGCAGATTTCTTTGCGTAGTAATGTAGTTGTATTGGTTCACCATTTTTTGCAACTATAGTAATTAGTATTTTTAATAAACTCATTTAAAAATAGATTTTAAGCACTTGAAAGTAAAAATTTTAAAAAAGCATATTACGTTGTTGAAAATTAAAGTGTTACCTTAGTTCTTTGTGTTGAGGGTGAATATTATCATATTTGGAGGCCTTTTACACTTTTCTGTCTTATATGTGTTCGTTTGGGTAACAGATAGTTCACGTTAAGGATTCTGTCTCCAACTTTTACTTCTTTATTGTAGGTGTTCATCAGGATGGTGGAGAAAATTGCAAAATAAGCCTTCTTCCAAAGCAGGAAGGTTTTCGCAAAAGCCTCAGGAATAGAGTTATGACTGAAGTCAGCCTAATCCCCGTTGAGCTATAGCAAGGGTAATTAACATAGAAATGTGAGGAATCGATCTAAATAGCTTGTTTACTCATGTGTTCCTTAGACTAACATTTGACCATCTGCAGGTGCATGATTGCTGTCTACTCAGTGGGGGCAGGACACAGTGCTGGCAACAGCAATTACATCCTAGTGGTGTTTACTTGACACTTGTCATTTAATGTGTGCTGCATAAATTCTGGGAAGGCCAGTGAGTCAGGGCCACAGCTGCAACTCTTTACAGCACTTTCCTGGGAATCTGTAAGTGGCCCAGACTCTCAGCCGAACTGACAAGCATAGTATTTATGTCAGCGTACATCTGTCAGTTGGTCAGGATCTGTGGGATGGACCCTGCATTTGATAAAATACCAAATTTGATTTTCTTGTTTGTGTGATTTTTAGGTATACGAAAATTATACAAATATGTGTGTATGTATAAATACATATATATTTACTTCCCATAAGAGCACAATATGATTTATTCTTTTTCTTCTTATAGCAATGTTGTGGTTTCAGAGAAATATCTTTGGTCTTTGATATGGTTTGACTCTATGTGCTCATCCAAATCACATCTCAAATTGCAATCCCCAAGTGCTGAAGGTGGGGACTGGTGGGAGGTGACTGGATCATGGGAGTGGTTTTTAATGGTTTAACATCATCCTTCTCATACTGTCATGTCATAGAGTTCTCATGACATATGGTTGGTTTAAAGTGTGTGGCACCTTCTCCCCTCACTCTGTCTCTCCTGCTGCCATAAAAGACATGCCTTGCTTCCCCTTCACCTTCTACCATAATTATATGTTTCCTGAGGCCTCTCCAGCCACGTAAAACTGTGAGTCATTTAAACCTCTTTTCTTTATAAATTACCCAGTGTCAGGCAGTTCTTTATAGTGGCATGAAAATGGACTAATGCAGTCTCACCTCTATTTTGTAGAAATATAGCATCAATAATTCATAAAACTTGTACACTGAAGCTAACTGGAATCAAGATTACTGCTTTCAGCTGATGAAAAGTGAATCTTAGTAAAAAACAACAACAAAATACACAGCAGTGATACAGATTATGAGAGCTGGAGGGGATAATTTTAGTGGGGAAAATGGATTGTTTAATAATGAGATCTAGAACATCTATGAGATGTTTGAAATGTACTGTGAGAATATTTGAAATGTACTCTTTATCAAAAGAAATAAATTAACTGAAATTATTTCAATGAAGTAATTAATTTTTAAAATTTATTTGTTTTGCACAGTAAGGAATCATATTTGGCAGGCTGCTGTCAATGATGTAAAAAAAAAAATTATCTATTTTAGTTTTTGTTGCCATTGCTTTTGGTATTGTAGTCTTAAAGTCCTTTACCATGCCTATGCCCTGAATGGTATTGCCTAGGTTTTCTTCCAGGGTTTTTATGGTTTTAGGTCTAACACTTAAGTCTTTAATCCATCTTAATTAATTTTTGTATAAGGTGTAATGAAAGGATCCAGTTTCTGCTTTCTACATATGGCTAGTCAATTTTCTCAGCACCATTTGTTTATTAGGGAATCCTTTCGACATTTCTTATTTTTGTCAGGTTTGTCAAAGATTGGATGGTTGTAGATGTGTGGTGTTATTTCTGAGAATTCTGTTCTGTGTCATTGGTCTATATCTCTGTTTTGGTACCAGTACCATGCCATTTGGGTTACTGTAGCCTTGTAGCATAATTTGAGTCAGGTAGCTTGATGCCTCCAGCTTTTTTTTCTTTTTTATTTTTTTATTTTTGCTTAGGATTGTCTTGGAAATGTGGTCTTTTTTTGATTCCATATGAATTTTAAAGCAGTTTTTTGTTTGTTTGTTTGTTTGTTTTTTCCCCAATTCTGTGAAGAAAGTCATTCATAGCTTGATGGGGATGACAATGAATCTATAAATTACCTTGGTCAGTACAGCCATTTTTACAATATTGATTCTTCCTGTCCATGAGCATGGAATGTTCTTCCATTTGCTTGTGTCCTCTTTTATTTAATTGAGCAGTACTTTGTAGTTCTGCTTGAAGAGATCCTTCACATGCCATGTAAGTTGGATTCCTAGGTACTTTATTCTCTTTGTAGCAATTGTGAATGGGAGTTCACTCATAGTTTGGCCCTCCGTTTGTCTGTTAGTGGTGTATGTGAATGTTTGTGATTTCTGCACATTGATTTTGTATCCTGAAGACTTTGCTGAAGTTGTTTATCAGCTTAAGACCTTCTGCACAGCAAAAGAAACTACCATCAGAGTAAACAGGCAATCTACAGAATGGGAGAAACTTTTTGCAATCTACCCATTTGACAAAGGGTTAATATCCAGAATCTACAAGGAACTTCAATAAATTTAGAAGAAAAAAAAATGAAAAGATGGGCAAAGGATATGAATTGTCACTTCTCAAAAGAAAACATTTACACAGCCAACAGATACAGGAAGAAATGCTCATTATAACTGGCCATCAGAGAAATGCAAACCAAACCACAATGAGGTACCATATCATACCAGTTTGAATGGCAATCATTAAGAAGTCAGGAAACAACAGATACCAGAGAGGGTGAGGAGAAATAAGAATGCTTTTACATTGTTATATTGTTGGTGGGAGTGTAAACTAGTTCAACCATTGTGAAACATAGTGTGTCAATTCCTTAAGGATAAAACTAGAAATACCATTTGACCTAGTGATACCATTACTTGGCATATACCCAAAGGATTATAAATCATTTGGGTATACACAAACACACGTATGTTTAATGCAGTACTATTCACAATAGCAAAGACTTAGAACCAACCCAAATCTCCATCAGTGATAGATTGGATTAAGAAAATGTGGCACATATATACCATCGAATACTATACATTAAAAAGTTGAGTTTATGTCCTTTTCAGGGACATGAATGAAGCTGGAAATGATCATTCTCAGGAAACTATCACAAGCACAGAAAACCAAACACTGCATGTTCTCACTCACAGGTGCGAATTGAAAAATGAGAACACCTGGACACAGGGTAGGGAACGTCACACACCAGGGCCTGTCATGGGTTGGGGGCTGGGGCAGGAACATCTTCAGAAATACCTAATGTAAATAATGAGTTAATGGATACAGCAAACCAACATGGCACATGTGTACCTATGTAACAAATCTGCACATTGTGCACATGTACCCTAGAACTTAAAGTATAATGATTAAAGAAAAAGATTTCTTTGTACAAAAAAAAAAAAAAAAGAAAGAAACACCAATAGCTATCAGACTAGTTGTATTTGCATATACACAATTTGTGTTAGTTCAACATCAATATCCTCAATATAGTCTTATGAACAATTAAGGGACTCAGAATTTCCTTGATGCTGGACTCTGTTACGTGGTGTCTCCCACAAACCTGTTTTAATTTGCATCCCATTATCTTTAACATACAAAGAAACTTCTTTGCCCTGTGGAACTTGCAACATCAGGGAGCCTCAGTTTTCATTCTAACACTGCCACTTCAAGGAGTGCCATACTTTCCACTAAATATCATTGATTCTACTATTTTAATAAAAATATTCAATCTTAGTTCAGAAGAATACTAAAAAGTCATTTTATAGTTCTTATTTCTTATCTTTTTGTTATTGTTAATTTTTGCTAGGTTATATTTTAATTCATTTCTAGAACTATATTTTCCTTTAAACTGTAACTTTCTTGGCTATGTTTTATATTACTTTTTATTACACATAATTTATAATAATATCTTCACTATAGAAATAACTAAATAATTCAAAGCAATATAAAATCGAAGACTTTCCTTTTTCTTGTTCCTAATGAATTTCAGAGATGATTCCTCTAATCAACTAAGATTTTAGCTAGGTATCATACTATTTCCTTTATTGACATACATCTCTCTCTATATATACACACAATTAGTTGTTTAAAAGTAAATAGAATTCTGATGGCAAAATTTTTGTGCCAGTTGGCCGAGCTGTAGTGCCCAGTTGTTTGGTGAAACAATAGTCTAGACATTGATTTGAAGGTATTTTTGTAGATGGGATTAAGATTTACCAACAGTAGACTTTAAGTAAGAAAGGTAACCCTTGATAATGTGGTTGGATTTCCTCTGATTGGGAACAAAACATGAAGATTCTTGAAAAAGAAGAAATTCCACCTCAGGACTGCAACATAAGAATTCAGTCTGAGTTTCCAGTTTGTCTTGTAGATTTTGGACGCAAGGTAACAATTTCAAGTCCTGCCTGAATTCCCAGTCTGCAGAGCTGCCCCACCTGATGCAGACTTGCCAACCCCCGCAATCACATGGGCCAACTGCTTAAAATGTGTCTTTTTCTTAGTTCTGTTTTTATGACAAACCTGGACTAATACAGGAATCATTGCATGCTTACTCTCTGTGACATTTTTGTACTTTATGTATTGTATGGCAGGATTCTATGTTATTACAGAAAGAGGTATGTCTTTTCTCTATTGTAAAGAATTTATAGAATTCCTCTGTTTAGGGGCACCACACACATACTTATTCATTTATATCTGGATGAATATTTTGGTTGTGGTTAACTTTTCTTCAATAAACAAGATGCTCAAGTAGTTTATTCATGAGTGCTGTCATTTTCTAAGTCATTTTACGGACAGACTGCAACAGGAGCTAGTAATGGAAAAGAAGCCTAGTGAGAAAGACTATAATCTGTGTAATCTTTCTAAATATGATTAAAAAAAAAAAAAAAACCAGTCTGGGCATGGTGGCTCACACCTGTAATCCCAACATTGTGGGAGGCTGAGGTGGGTAGATCACCTGAGGTCAGGAGTTGGAGACCAGCCTGGCCAATATAGTGAAACCCTGTCTACTAAAAATACAAAAATAAAAACAAAACAAATACTTGGGCATAGTGGATCATGCTTGTAATCCCAGCTACTCAGGAGGCTGAGGCAGGAGAATTGCTTATACTCAGGAGGGAGAGGTTACCATGAGCCAAGATCACACTATTGTGTTGTGGGATAATTTAGCAATCAGAGACCAAGGGGTTGAGGAAGATTTATTATTTAGGTGCACCGGCCAAGTCTCATTAACATCCAAAAGGACTGAGCCCCAAATAAAGAGTCAAGTTAACTTTTAAACATTTCACAGGGCGGGGGGAGGTCTGTGCAGGAGAATCATATTACAGAAGTGAGAAACAAAGACAGTTATTCAATTAATTGAGACATGTATTACATCAGTTCTTATTTTTCAAGGAATAACATGTTTTGCGACTTGAGTGTATCTGTCTAGCGACCTTGCAGCTGCACAGCTAGAGAACCAGGGTCTTCACCATGACTGGGAAAGGAGGAGAGATAAGACTCACTAGCCACAGAAAAACAGGCAGTTAATTTTTAAAGGGCTCCAGCTCTTTCTCTTTCTTGGGGGAATAGGGTTTTCTTACATACAACTGAGTTTTTGCTTACACATTCTTTAATTTCTTTTAATTCTTATTCCAAATGCACTCCAGCCTGGGCAACAAGAAGGAGGCGCCATCTCAAAAAAAAAAAAAAAAAAAAATCAAACAAACAAATGATAACCCCCTCACACACACATGAAAAAAACCCCACAATTTCTATGAAGTTGTGACTGACTGTTTTTCTTATGTACAAAAATACAGTGTAGTGAATAAGGTAATAGCCAGTGAATATGACCTAGTAGCCATAAGTATGATAGGATTAGTCTAATGAACAGCATTTTTTTTTAATTTAACAATTTAATAATAATCAAAACAGTAGACTTGGAATGTTCTCAACACAAATGATAAATGTTTGAGGTGAGAGATACCCCAATTATTCTGATTTGATCATTACACACTATCTGCCTGTATCAAAACATTACATGTACTCCATAAATATGTACAGCCATTATGTCAACATAATAATTAAAAATTCAAACTTTAAATGAAAAAGTATATATTTAATAAAATACTTTAAAATTCTATTTCAAATCTATATGTTGACTGTTATCTCAAGTTTGTCATTTCTATATATCCAAATTTAGCATGATCCAAAGAGAACTCTTGATTCTCATCCCCCAGAACTGCCTTTTCTTCAGTTTTACTATTTGTCCATATGTCACCACTTAGTCTTCAACGCCAACAATGAAAGGATTGTATGAGATTCCTATTTTCCCTAACCCTGTGCAACAAATGCATCAGCGAGTTCCGTTGGCTACTTCCAAATGGCCACCCACTTCCATCATACTGTCAACTTTTATTCCCACCTGACATTGATTTCAAACATGTTCAGCTTCCCACTTGGTCTCTCTTCTGCTGGGAGGGCAAAATTCACCATATTATTGCATTCTTCTCTTATGCAAAATGTGTCCAGTGGTTTTCCATTTCGTGTAAAATTAAACCCAAAACTAACCAGTCTTGTTTTTGCTGTGGGCATATGCCTGTACTATTCTCTTCGCAAAGTTGGTGGTTGCCTTCTTCAATCTTCCCATAATTGTCCTTTGCATTTTGGGAGTCTGCACTGAAATACAGCCTTCTCTGACCATAAAATTCTGAACATAACATTTGAAGAAAACACGGAAACCTGTCACATGCTAATTTCGCACACATATCTTCAGATGATTTCTCTGTACGGTTAACTCAACATTCTTCTTGAAGTAGCTTGGGATTAGACTTCAGGATCCCATTTTCCTCCTCATCACTACACTGGAAAGGAAATAAATAGAAATCATCCAGCACTGATAAGGTGATCATATCTAAACCACTGCAGAGAAGAAAAATCGCACAGCTACGAAAGCAATTTGGTCTGCAAAAAGGCAGGCTTTATATTTTCCCAGAGGCTTATCATCCTGGACATATAATTTAAGAAAAAGTACTTGAATGAAAGATGCACTGGCGGTTGTTCAGAGAACAAGAGAATGAAATTGACTCTCATCTATGTGAAATGGATCTCCAGGACAATAATCAGTCTCTTCTGCTCCTAAACTTTGAGTAATGAAATAAAAGTAAACGCTGTGTCTCCCTATGAGATGTGGAAGTTGGTTTCTTTGGCTTTGTGTATTATAATAATTAAGATTAATGAGGATTTCACATTTATATTTCCATAGTTAGACTTATGCAACATGTTTGTCTCTAGACATAATCATCTCTTGAATTGACAGCAATGATATATGAAACTTTACATGGTAGAGAGTGTAGGGAATTCTCTGCTATATCAACAGATGTTTTAAATTGCTAAATTCCATCATTTTAGTGTAATAAATATTGACTGAGGGCTTATTTTAGCCAGAGTGTGCTCTAGCCTTGGGTATATTCAGTGCTAAATAAAATACAGTCCTTACCATCCTGATAGTTGCTATCTAATGAAGGGATTTGGGATATAACATTAATTGTTAACAACAGTGACTGTTAATAAATGGTAGTTTTGCTTCCTCTCTCCAGGGAACATTTGGCAATGTCTGGAGATGCTTTGCTTCTCACCAGCAAAGGGGAGAAGATTCTACCAGTACCAAGTGCAGAGACACCAGGGATGCTGCTATAGTATCCGATAATTCCCAGGACAGCCACTCACAGCAGAAATATACAGCCTCAAATTCCAACAGCACTGAAGTTTGAGAAATCCTATTTTACAACTTAAGGGAAACAACGCATGAATGTAATGGACTTTTAAATCCTATATTGCTATGGGTATGTGTATTAGTTCATTCTCACACTGCTCATAAACACATACCCAGGACTTGGTAATTTATAAAGAAAAGGGGTTTAATTGACTCACCGTTCAGTATGGCAGGGGATGCCTCAGGGATTGTGATAGTCATGGCAGAAGGAGAAGCAAACATGACTTTCTTCACATGGTGGTAGCAAGGAGAAGTGCCAAGAAAAGGGGGAAAGGCCTTTCGTAAATCTCTCAGATCTCATGGGAACTCACTCATTATCATGAGAACAGGATAGGGAAAACTGCCCCGTTATTCAATTATCTCCCACTAGGTCCATCCCATGACAGGTGGGGATTATGAGAACTACAATTAAAGATGAGATTTGGGTGGGGACACACCCAAGCCATATTAGTATGTTAGCAGCGAAAGTTATCCAAGTCGCATGGCACCAAAATATGTTGGTGGTAGCCAGTTCATATAAGTCTGCAACAACTTAATTCTTGCATCCTCAGAAGAAAGAATTTAACCGAGAAGCACAAGGTAGAAGGAGAGACTGAGGCAAATTTGAGAGCAAGAGTGAAAGTTTATTGAAATGCTTTAGAAAAAGAATGAAAGGAAATAGAGTATACTTGGAAAAGGGCCAAACGAGTGACTTGAGAGATTCAAGGGCACAGTTTGACATTTGGACTTGGGGTTTTATACATTGGCATGCTTCCATGGTCTTTTATTACTTCTCTCCTGATTCTTCCCTTGGGGTGGTTGGTCTGTATTTGCAGTGACCTGCTAGTATTTGGGAGGTAGGCATGCTCATTGTGTTTATGAAAGGCTGTGCACATGCTCACTTGAAGCATTCTTCCTTACCAGTCAAATGTCCCAGAAACTCATATATTCATTAAACTCTGCCATTTTGCCTCTTAATGTGCATGCATGAGCCCACTAGTCCAACTCCAGAGATCTTGTTGGAAAGCTGCTGATCACCCAATTCAGATGTTTACTATTGGGAGACTGCCTTTCCCTAGCACTGACTGATGAATGATTTTTTTAGAGAGATACTTAACAATGACCGGACCATCACCTGATGGTCACCTGACATTCTGCTATATTTATGAAGACTGTGAGGGCTACTAGAGAAAGGAAATACAATTGTATTTGTATTTTACATTTATCGCCTTGAAAGAGTAGCCTGTATTTTATGAAAAGACTGGTATTTGGCTGGGGCAGTGGCTCACGACTGTAATCCTAGCACTCTGGGAGATCGAGGCAGGCAAATCACAAGGTCAGGAGATCGAGACCATCCTGGCTAACATGGTGAAACTCCATGTCTACTAAAAATACACACACACACACAAAAAAAAAAAAAAAAAAGCCGGGCATGGTGATGGGTGCCTGTAGTCCCAGCTACTCGGGAGGCTGAGACAGGAGAATGTCATGAACCTGGGAGGCGGAGCTTGCAGTGAGCCAAGATCCTGCCACTTCACTCCAGCCTGGGTGACAGAATAAGACTCCATCTCAAAAACAAAAAGAAAAGAAAAGGAAAGGAAAGAAGAGGAGAGGAGAGGAGAGGAGAGGAGAGGAGAGGAGAGGAGAGGAGAGGAGAGGAGAGGAGAGGAGAGGGAAAAGAAAAGAAAAGAAAAGAAAAGAAAAGAAAAGAAAAGAAAAGAAAAGACTGGTATTTAATGCAAGGAACTCTGGAGTTAGATACCTAGTATCTGACTAAGGCAGTGACAGGCTGCCTTAGTTTGAGCAGGAAGTTATATGTGCAGTTTGAGGCATCTTGGAAGCTGGATGGCAGCTCATTTCTACTACTGACATCCAACACTGAGAGCTGTGGCTTGTGAGAAATCACAGATAAAGATAACATTGCATTGAATGACCACCTTTGAAACTAACAACACCCTCAGGTCATATTCTAGGCTTTCTGTGTTCAAAATCTCTTCTTTAAGTAATAAGGTATAGTTAGGGCATGGCAATTTTACTAGAGTCTTATTGTGCTTTACAGTAACTTGAATATGAACTGAAGGGCTGCTAAGTTCATTCAAGCTTTGTCTCTTATCATTACTGGAAAGCAGTCCAAGTGGTTAGAGCTTCAAATAGCTCTGCATTTATATTGCATGTGTCCTAAGTCAAGTGGGAAGAATACTTCTGTTGAACAAACATGTTCACATTCTTTGGATATATGTGAGTTTCTCCTATCTAGTGTATAAATTTAGTATTGCTGATCTATAATAAGTTCATGTCAAATGACAATACTCTTCAAGGTAATTATGTACGTTCTGAACATCATACAGTGCCCAGTTTACAAGAAAAGGAAAATATGGGGCAATGAGTGAGGGTTACTCCCCAACCCCAGGTTCTGGAAGCTTGTGTTGATAAGAATTGACATGGCTGAGAGAGAGTACAAGAGCTATTATTCTTTGTGAAATCATCATTCTCTGTGGCAAATTGGTTTGAGACATGACATGCCTTTGCAAGATAGATGCTACATAAATATATGGAGTCATCCTAGGTTCCCAAAAATTGTGGACTGACTGAAGAAAGTGTGGTCCATATATACCTGGAATACTATCCAGCCAGAAAAAAAGGAATAAATTACATCCTTTGCAGCAACACAGATGCAGCTGGAAGCCATTATCCTAAGTGAACTAATGCAGAAAAAGAAATCCACATATCTCATGTTGTCACTTATAAGTGGGAGATAAACCTTGGGTACTTAGGGATATAAACGTGGTAACAGTAGATACCGAGATCTCTAGAGCAAGGAATGAGGGAAGGGAACAAGAACTGAAAAACTACCTACTGGCTACTATGTTCAGTTCCCGGGTGACAGGTTAATTTGTACTCCAAACCTCAGCATGATGCAATATTCCCATGTAACAAATTTGCACATGAAACTCCAAATCTAAATTCAAATTCAAAATACAATGCTATATAGGACAATAAATACTCTAAGTTTTGTCACCACCATAAAATACCCAAAGTCCAATGTACAAAAACCCACCTCCATCTCCATGCCAACTCTTAGAGAGTGTTTAAATGCATCCTGCTTAATTTCAGCATACATTTATTTATAAAATCTAGAGTATACTCCAGAGAATGGGTTTTATGTAATCAGTTAATGTGTTTGATTCTATGCACAATATTCTGAAGACCCTTTGGTGAAGATCTATATACAATCACAATAGTTCTCTCATACAGTATTAAAAGAGAAGCAATTCTTTCTTTAAAGGGTGACTTTCTCTAGCTCCATTTGGGGATATAGATATAGAGCTTCAAAACTCTTTTTTTGTTTGTTTTGTTTTTGTTTTTGATTTATGCATAGAGGCAATCTGCTTTTTTTCTTTTTTTGAGACAGGGTCTTGCTGTCTTGCCCAGGCTACTGGAGTGCAGTGGTGTGATCATGGCTTACTGCAGCCTCAACCCCCAAGAATCAAATATTCCTTCCTCCTCAGCCTCCCTAGTAGCTAGACATACAGGCATGAACCACCATGTCTGGCTAATGTTTTCTTTTAAATTTTTGTAGACACGAGATTTGTTGCCCAGGCTGGTCTCAAACTCCTGGGCTCAAGCCCTCCAGCCTCCTTGGCCTCCCAAAGTGCTAGGATTATAGGCATGAGCCACCACACCTGGCCAGATCTGCTTTTAATGATACATGAGAAAATCTTCCAACTTATCTTTGATTTCTACATTATCACTAAACAAATCTATACATATGCTAAAACCCGCGCTACAGGATATAAACCATATACTTGTGTGTTATAATGGAATTTTAATCTATAAGTATCTCATCAGTTCCATAGACCCCCAACACCACCACCTTTTACACAACCTGGATGTTTATTTTAGTTAAGAATAGCGAAGGAAGAGCTTAATTTCAATTTCTTCACAATTGAGAATTGTTGAAATTCATCAGATAATATGACTAAGGAGAATAGTTTTACCGTATTTTAGGAACTTTGATACTGTCTTCCTCTTGATCATCTCAGCATTAACTTCACTTCTACAGGGTCTGACTGTCTGTGATTTTGATGAAAGCAAAATTCTGATGAAAGCAAAATTTGATGAAAGCAAAAATTCTTTTGAAATTTGAAGATGTTTATACTAAACTATAAAAATCAGTAAATGGATACAATTGCATGAAAGATCCTACTAAAAGTGAATTGACAATTTGGAATCTCATCTAGAATAAATGTATTGCTTAAAAGAAAAACCAGATAGAAAGTATAGGAGGGAGAAAGGAAAGATAGATTTTGTACACTATATACTTACAAAAGTATTTGGAGGAAAAAAATGGGATTAATTTTGGAGAAGAAATAATAAATTTTAAAAAGGAGAAACTATTTGAGCCAATGATAGCTTAAGTTATCAGAGCAAATGTGCCCAGCAAACACTTTGAGGAAACACTGAATTAGATAACAGAGAATCAATAATTAGGAAAACAAGAGAAAACTTTCTTGAGCTTAAGATGAACTTGAGGTATTAAAGTAAAACTGGACAAAAAGAATGTTACTGGATGAGAAGTTAAAAAATATGACTATAGATGTTTCCTTGCCAAAATTATGTAAATAAAAGAACCCAATATTCTAGAAATAAGTGGTTACATAGATGAGAAAGAGATTCAAACTAACATAGGATTTCTCCATGGTAATCATAAGCCCCAAGAAGTAATCAAATAGTTTTGAGAGAGTCCTGGAGAACAGTGTGTATACAAAGGTATTGATTTAGCATATAAAATTTACATAGCATATAAAATTAATTAACAAATATATTTATGTGAAACATGTTTTCCAGTTGCCTTTTCTCACATAAACACATTAAACTATGTTACAAGTTGCACCTCTTTCATAAAAAATTACTGTGACATCTTTTCCTTTGGACAAAAATTTATAATCATTCTGGCTTTCTACAAACTATAGCATTATAATACAAAGTTTTAGGAAGAAACTCCAAAAGTATGTTAAAAAATGTAAGTAGAACTTAAAATGGAAGTAAGCACGCTATATCATATTTATGTGCTTGGACACATTTAAAACTGATTTGCAATTGATAGCAAACCATGTACATTAATTTAAAACATGATGTATATATTTTATAAATGCAAACATTTAATCAAGTATGATGTGAGAACATAGAACTTAACCATAATTAAAAGAATAAAGTTGAGAGCTGCAGTGGCTCAGGCTGGTTGACCTGGCACATAAGGAGGTAAGGCTTATCATTCGAGGCCAACCCGGGCAACATAAAAATCTTTCATTCATTAGAAGAATAATGTTTTTATGTATCTGTATATACATATATATACACAGATGTATGTACATATATATACACACACATATACATATTTGCATGTCAGTAGAAAACAGTTTATATATGATATTCAATAACTTATTAACTATAACACACACATACCTACAAATATACAGTATTCACAGGGCACCATCTTTTTAGTTCTATAATTTGCTTTTTCCACTGAATTAAAATTACAGTCTTATAGTTGTGTATATTCCCAAAAACAGAAATGATTGTATATATATAGTTTATATATATCACACGTATATATGTGTGTGTGTGTGAATGTACTGTCATTTTTTCTACAGGAATTCTGCTGTAAGGTGATCAAATGAAAAAATTAATCTATTTTTTATAGGCACAATCTAAACATTTAGGTAAAAGGTACACTATAAAATAAATATTATATTTCTGTGAAAAAATGTGAAAGAGAGTTTTCTATCTATACCTCTTCTCAAATAATGTTAGGTAGACAACATTAATCTGAGCTTCCTTTCTCTATATATTGCTAAGGTTTCCCAGTGCTGGAATATTTCTTTGAAGCAATGTTTAAGTAAGAGCTTTATGCTTTTCCAGCTTTTGTGTGTGTGTGTGTGTGTGTCATTTAATTATCACACTTACTTTCCACTAGAAAGAAACTGTAATGTCAGTACTCAGTGACAGTTATCACATCCCTTTCACTATCTTTCCAGGTAGGAGACAAGTCATCAGGTGATTATTACGTATTCAACATTGTTTGAAAGTTGTCCTGCTTGTAACAAATACTTTCATTCATTAAGCTTCTCCAATAACACCAAACATCTTGAGATTTCTTTAAAAGGAGTATGTTCAGATTACATGATTTCAACATCTTCACTGAAATGAGTAAAAATAATTAGGTAATAAATATCACATTGTATTCCTGATAGTATCTCCAGTAATTGTGAAGCACGGTTAGTTTTCTGTGCTGAGTTCCAACAAGTACCATGTGTTTTCCTCTGAGATCAGCAGTTCAAAGCAGAAGAGCCTATAATCTATTGTTCCTTTCCATTATAGTAAGTTTTTATGTGCCTCTAATCCCAGCTAGTTGGGAGGCTGAGGCAGCAGAATCACTTGAGCCCAGGAGGCTGCAGTGAGCCAGGATCGCACCACTGCACTCCAGCATGAGCAGCAAAAAAATAAAAATACAAAATAAAAAAAATAAGTTTTTTATGGAAGGTAGGCAAATTTTAAAGATAATTAGAATATACAATCCTCCTTGTGTTATCCTCCTTGATGTACACATGTAGATATACACTTGATATTTTGATGAAAAATTCATTTATTCAAAGGGCATATTCTCATGCAAATTTCCAAATCCATTCCCAGGATACATAGAAAATGGTAGTAATTCTCATTGAGAGTTTCTACTTGACACTATTTTTCTTGTATGCACTTAAAAGAAAGATAGACAAAAGAAATTTGCAGTCTAGAAAAGGCTGCTTGCTTTTCATAATTTAACACTTTTCCAGAGATACTTCCCTCTCCTTTAAAAATTACCAAGCAAATACTCTATATCAGACAATTAACAAGCTGATGATGTATGGTGAGCAAATACAGATTTCACAAGATTGCCAATGCCCAAATGACAAGTCTACTCCATTAGTGTGCTCCTTTGAGGCAGTGCTAGACATGGTCATCCCCATGGGATACAACCAGTTTTTACAAGCAAGGCCACTAAAACTTATCTGGCTTAGTAGCTGAAAAATCATGTGTCAAGTTACTTCAGTAAAAAGATTAAAATATAAATTTTAGAAACTTCTACTTTTTCTAAAATTACTGTTAGAGTATTTCTTTCTTTTTTTTTTTTTTTTTTTTTTTTTTTTTTTTTTTTGGCTATTTGTTTTAGAAATGGAGCCTCACTCTGTCACCCAAGTTGATGTGCAGTGGTGCAGTCTCAGCTCCTGCAACCTTCACCTTGCTGGTTCAAGACATTTTCATGCTGGTTCAAGATGTTCTTGTGCCTCAGGCTCCTGAGTAGGTGAGATTACAAGTGTCCACCACCACTCTCAGCTAATTTTTGTATTTTTAGTAGAGACAAGGTTTTATCATGTTCCCAGGCTGGTCTTGAACTCATGATCCCAAATGATTCACCTGATTTGGCTTCCCAACATGCTGGGGTTGCAGTCTTGAGCCAATGCACCTGGCCCTGTCAGAGGATTTCTATCAAGCTTTAGCACATACTAGAAAGCAGAGTTAAGTGAATATCCCATGCGACTCACAAATTATAAAAAAAAAAAAAAAAAACTTAATAACACAATTTCAATTTTTCCAAAAGCTGTATATTTTTCCTAATCCTTGTCTGAAATCCAGGTTATCACATGAGGCCAGCTTCAGTTACGAAAAAAAAAAAAAAAGGAATCTATCCAGATGATATGATTTGACTCTATTCCCACCAAGATCTCTTCTTGAATGGTATTTCCCATAATTCCCATATGTTATGGGAAGGACTTGGTGGGAGGTAATAGAATAATAGGAACAGGTACCTGCCTGCTGTTCTTAAGTTCTCAAAAGATTGAATGGTTTTATAAGAGATTTTCCTTCTTGACTTGGCACATTTCTCTCCTGCCACCATGTGAATAAAAGATGTGTTTTCTTCCACTTCCAGTATGATTGTGGGTTCCCTGAGGCCTCTCTAGCCATGCAAAACTGTGAGTCAATTAAACCTTTTTGCTTTACAAATAAAACAAAGTCAGATATGTCTTTATTAGCAGCATGGGAATGGACTAACACCTCAGAAACCCTGAAGGTTACAGTTGCCTAATATTTCCAATAGGATTCCTAGACATGACTAAATTTTTATTTTAGGAAGTATATGTAAAAATAAACAAATTCTATTTACCATTAATCTTTTTAAAGATAAATCTGGCAACTAAGGTACAAAGTCAAGGTCCTTTCCACCTGTCTCCTCCATAGAGAACTTTCTCCTCCCTCTGAGAACCAAGTTCTGATTTTTTTTTTTTTTTAATCTTGCCAAATTCCTATCTAAAGTTTCTGGAGAGGCATGCCCTACAAACCATAAATTTGCATCAGATGGGTTTTATTTAACCCTGTATATTTTAACTTACTTTCCAATCTGACTCTGGCATAACAAGGGAGAAAATAAAAATGTTTTACACCACAATATCCTCCTTGCCATACCTTGAAATTGTCATGCAAAGTCTCTTTTGGGAAAAATCAGCATTCTATAGCGAATTCGCTTTCCCCTTTGTTTTCCTGACATCTTTTCCAGATCCAGGAGAAACTGAGATATAGCCTAAGGTTTTTGTGTGGTGTATTGATGTATGCTGCTTGTGAGAAGGACACCACAGTGTGTTACCACTGAGCCATTTCTGCATTTCTGCCTCTTACATGTTTCAGCTTGTAATCAACTAAGACCCAGGTACCCTTTTAAGTGTGATAAGAAACATTTTACAACCTAATCTCTCTGAAGTCTGCCATCTGAGATCTTTGTCTGCAGAATAAAACTTGGTCTTCACAATTTTTTATCTTAACCTGAACATATCCTTTCTATAATCCCAGGTCTTCAGATAAACTCAACCAATTATCAATCAGGAAATATATAAATTTACCTATAGCTTGGAAGACCCTAGTTTAAGTTTTCCCACTTTCTTAAACAAACCAATATTATTTCAAAATGTGGTTAATTGATGTTTCATACCTCTCTAAAGTATATAAACCGAACTCTACCCTGACTACCTTGGACGCTTGTTCTCAGGATCTCCTGAGGGCTTTGTCATGGGCCATGATAACCCAGTCAGAATATATCTCTTAAAAAATTTGACAGAGTTTGACTCTTTACAATAATTTTGTGCCCACTGTGGGGACTCAGGGAAGACCTAGGTCCTGAAGGAGTGGCCTGAACTCAGAGCTAAGCTACCAGAATGACCCATTGAAGCGTACACACTTCAAGCTTCTCCTCCGGTGGAACTGGTAAGTCCTCCTGAACCCTGAACCTCACTAAGGTTGATATATGCCACGTGGAAATATTTCACTTCCAAACTACATGAAAAAGCTCCAATTAAGTAATTTAAAAATGTTAAGTGTTTATCAGATTGGGAAAATCTAGTACAAAGGCCTTTTAATTTACATAAACTTGGTAATCTTTGATAAAAATCAATTTAGTAAATTTAATCTCAAAACTCTCCAGTAATTTAAAAATCTTAAAGTCACTTAAAAATCTTTAACTCAATCTTAAAACAACCATCAGGTTGTTTTTACACCGTTGGAAATTTGTATTACTAAAAATTAAAAATTGTAGAAGGGTAAAATATATTTTTGTTTAAATTTTATAAGCACAGGATGTCGATTTTCAAAAACAAGTAAGGTTTTTGTGGTTAAGAAACTATTTATTGTTTCCCAAAATGTTGATAAAATAAAAATGGTTTTCATAAAATTTGCTACCTAATAAGCAGAGAACGTCTTTTCTAGGGGTAATTGTCCAGAGCTGCTAAATTCTATTGTGCCTAATAGCTCTCATGGGCTGTTAGATTTGTAAGTATCTTTTCCAAGGTAATAAACATCTTATTTTTAAAAAAGGTTGCTGTGGTTAAGGACAGTTGAAGAAAAACTTTTTCTTTAAAGCTATCTGGGGGCGGGGCTTGGTGGCTCCCAGCACTTTGGGAGGCCAAGGTGGGCAGATCACGAGGTCAGGAGATCGAGACCACCCTGGCTAACACGGAAAAACCCCATCTCTTCTAAATATACAAAAAATTAGCTGGGCATGGTGGTGGGTGCCTGTAGTCCCAGTTATTTCAGAGACTGTGGCAGGAGAATGGCATGAACCCAGGAGGCGGAGCTTGCAGTGAGCTGAGATCATGCACCTGCACTCCAGCCTGGGAAACAGCTAGATTCAGTCATAAATAAATAAATAAATAAATAAATAAATAAATAAATAAATAAATAAAATAAAGCTGTTTCGGTATTTTTTTTGCAAGCAAATTTACCTTTCTAAATTCTTAAAAATTTAGATTTTAATTTTATGATAATATAGTTGTCTTCATACATTCAATAATAGTTTTTTAAAAGAATTGAAGTCCCATCAGGGAGAGCTGTCTGGAATTTTAGGATCACTCCTCAGACAAAAAGGATGTACTCATCAAGTCTGAAGCTATCAAGTTAACACGCACAAAAAAAATGAATAAAATCAACTTCTATATACAAAGTTGTTGAAGTTAAAGATCTAAATAAAAAATTAATTCTATGTTCCTAAACTAATAGGCTTAATATTTTTAAGATAGCAATAGTTTTTCCAATAATCTACAGATTCAATGAAATTCCCACCAGATTCCTGGCTGTCTACCTTCAAAAAAATTAAATTTTATGCTGAAATTTATATGAAATTGTAAGGGACTCAGTATAGCACAACAATCTTCAAAAAGAGCATGGTAGAAAAACTCACACTAAATGCTATCCCTCTCCCTTATCCGCTCCCCACAATTCCTAATGTAAATGATGAGTTAACGGGTGCAGCACACCAACATGGCACACGTATATATATGTAACAAACCTGCACGTTGTGCACATGTACCCTAGAACTTAAAGTATGATAATTAATAAATAAATAAATAAGAAAAACTCACACTTCACAATTTCAAAATTGCATCAGAGCAACAGTAAATAAATGTGTAGTAATGGCACAAGATAAATTATTTAGATTATCTGAGTAAAAAGGATTCCAGGGAATGAGAGAGCAAAAATAGTGCAGAATGAGCCAATTCAAATACCTGCCTCTCCAAAGAAACACAAAAAAAGCAGAATTGTTAGAAATAATTTCATCAAAATTCTTGAAAACTGACAAAGTTTTACAGCAAATATGTAAATATAGATTTCTTAAAAAGCAATAAAAAAGCAGAATGCATATGAAGATTTTTAAAATTTTCTTGTCCTAACCCCTTCCCCACATAATGTCCCTGAAGACAGAATTCCAGGTTCCCAGTGTGAAACTTTGCCAGTGGTTCCAGAAGGAGGCAATCTAGTCTTTAAGTTACTTAATACTTATGTTAAAAATTTTTCTGGGAGCTACGTGAATATCAAAGTTATCTTCTATCTTCTGTCTATGGCAGAAGCTAATAAGTCTGAAAAACTGGGAAGAATGGTTTGAAAATATTAAATAAAAAGCCTGCAGCTGTGTAGAATAAGATTATGGTTGACACATTACACCACTTAAAGCCCAGAAGGACAACTGATATTCAAATGTCTTTCAAGAATTAGAGTACTCAAAAAAAAAATGGGTAAGCTAAAAAAGTAACAATCTGGCTGGAGAAAGTTTTTTAAAGAGGCATGAGAAGATCCTCATTTTTAGCTCTGGCCAAATTTTAAGCTGAGTTCAGCAGGAAATGAAGTTTAAAGCAAAGTTTAAACAGTCTGGTTATAAATTTAAAAACATTTTGAGCACAGAGCTATCTACAAAAGCTGGAGGAGGTAAGGTTTTCTTTCTTCTTATTTTTCTTTTATATATCCTGGAATTTAAGGAAATCTCTGTGAAAACACTAGCAGTACACACCCTAATGAATGGGGCTTCACTGACTACCTACAAGAGTAATACAGTCTCTTTTAAATTACTTTGGAAAAGACAATAAACAAACGAACAACTACAGTTTTCAACAAGAATAGCAAATGACAGAAAATTGGGTGAAATTAATTTCTAGAATTATCCTATTAAAATATGCAAATGTGTCACTACTAACAAAATATTAAAATAATACAGAAAAATAGAAAAGCATAATTCATCAATGCCAAAAAAATTTGCCTTGTGCTAAAAAATTACTGAGAACACCAGACATTATAATATTATGACAAAGCCTTTAAATCAACTTTCTCAAATCTTTAATATGTATGCACCAGAAAAGGAGAGTAAAAACACACAAGGCAAAAAACTATAAAACTACAGAACATGGAGAAATAAAAAAAAGTAGTGAGAAAAAAACCACTTATATCAGTAATTCATTGATTAAGTAGTTGAAAAGTCAGTAATGGCATCACTTAACAGTAACATCAATCAACTGAATTTAACTGATTTTTATAGAGTAATATAACAACAGCAAAAGGCACATTTTTGTCAGGATTACATGGCAAATTCACTAAGATAGAGATTACATTCTGAGACAGAAAACAGACCTTATAAATCTAAAGAAAAAAAACTAATATATACTCTGAAAATATATTAAAATTAAACTTGAAATCAATAGTAAAAACAGTTGAAACACTTTCACATAATTAAAGATTAAAACAAGTTCTGAGGCCGGGCGCGGTGGCTCAAGCCTGTAATCCCAGCACTTTGGGAGGCCGAGACGGGCGATCACGAGGTCGGGAGATCAAGACCATCCTGGCTAACACGGTGAAACCCCGTCTCTACTAAAAAAATACAAAAAACTAGCCGGGCGAGGCGGCGGGCGCCTGTAGTCCCAGCTACTTGGGAGGCTGAGGCAGGAGAATGGTGTGAACCCGGGAGGCGGAGCTTGCAGTGAGCTGAGATCCGGCCACTGCACTCCAGCCTGGGTGACAGAGCCAGACTCCGTCTCAAAAAAAAAAAAAAAAAAAAAAAAAAAAAAAAACAAGTTCTGAGTAACACATGGGTTAAAAAAGTGTTGAGAAAAATGTAAATATTTTGATGGTAATTAAACAAAGATACATCTGATAAAAATCTGTGGAATGTAGCAAAAGACATACTTAAAGAAAATTTAAAATTTGAATGCATGTGCCAGAAAAAAAAAGATCTAAGAAAGAATAGCATAACCCTTCACTAAAAAAGAATAAAAACTGTCAATGTAAATCTAAATGAAACACAGAATAAAAGTTATAGAAGACATCAACAAAATTACAAACAGCAAGTCAATAGAGAAAATCAACAATGAGAAAGACATTCTTTACAAACATCTGTAAAATTGATAAATTCATAATCACACTAGGAAAGAGAAGATATAAAAATTACTGATTAAAAATAAAAAAGATGTCATTACTCTTAATCCTATGAACATCAAAAGGAGTGTAATACATACAAAAAACTATCTCATGAAAACAACTTTGATAACTTCATAAAATAAACAAATTATGTAAAAGAAATAATCTCCCACAACAGACACTGAAGGACAGAGAAAGAATATAAATAGGCCTATCTGTATTAAAAAAATTGAATTAATACACTAAAGAGCTGTTCAAAAGAAAAAATAAATAAATAAATAAATAAATAAATAAATAAATAAATAAATAAATAAATAAATTACAAAAAAGGAAAAGAAAAAGGACCAGATGGTTAAATGCTGAATTAAAAATTATATATTTAAGAAAGAATTATTGTTAACACTTTACAATATCTTCCCAAATATAGAAAAATAGTGCCTACTTTCTAATTTTCTATGAGGGCAATATTGATATAGTATGAAAACTGTAGTAATACAATTCATAAAACAGAAACTACAGACCAAGATTCTCAAAATCATTGATGTAAAAATGTCAATGTAGAAGTGTATAATAAAATTATATACCCCAACCAAATGGAAATTGTTACATGTAGGACAGACTTACTTCAAAAGCAAAAATCAATTGATGCAATTTATCACATTAACAAATTAAATAACAAAGGTCAAATTGCTTTTATCAATGGTTGCAGAAGAGCAATGAGGCAAGACAAAAAAATGAGATTGAGAAAATACTGAAATCACTTTGTATGTGGATAAAATTATCATCCTTTTTTTCTACAAATGACATGAGTGTTCACGTACAACATATTAAAGAACCAACAAAAGTCTTGTGGAAAATTATACCAAAGTTGTACAATAAAGCATTAGTATTTAAGTCATGTAATTATGTATTAGACAGGAAAAATTGTATTTCACTTTAGAAAGACACCACCTCTGATATACCACAATAAGAGAAAAATCTATGTGACAAAGACTACAAATTTCTTTTTTTTTTTATAATTATTACACTTTAAGTTCTAGGGTACATGTGCTCAATGTGCAGGTTTGTTACATATGTATACATGTGCCATGTTGGTGTGCTGCACCCATCAACTCGCAGTATCCATCAACTCATCATTTACATCAGGTATAACTCCCAATGCCATCCCTTCCCACTTCCCCTTCCCCACAATAGGCCCCGGTGCATGATGTTCCCCTTCCTGTGTCCAAGTGATCTCATTGTTCAATTCCCACCTATGAGTGAGAACATGCATTGTTTGGTTTTCTGTTCTTGCGATAGTTTGCTAAGAATGATGGTTTCTAGCTGCATCCATGTCCCTACGAAAGACACGAGCTCATCCTTTTTTACGGCTGCATAATATTCCATGGTATAAAATAAATGAATCCAGGAGCTGGTTTTTTGAAGAGATCAACAAAATTGATAGACCACCAGCAAGACTAACAGAGAAGAAAGGAGAGAAGAATCAAATAGACGCAATAAAAAATGATAAAGAGGATATCACCACCGACCCCACAGAAATACAAACTACCATCAGAGAATACTATAAACACCTCTATGCAGATAAACTAGAAAACCTAGAAGAAATGGATAATTTCCTGGACAGTTACACTCTCCCAAGACTAAACCAGGAATAACATGAATCCCTAAATAGATCAATAACAGGCTCTGGAATCGAGGCAATAATTAATAGCCTACCAACAAAAAAAAAGTATAGGACCAGATGGATTCAAACCCGAATTCTACCAGAGGTACAAGGAGGAGCTGGTACCATTCCTTCTGAAACTATTGCAAATAATCAAAAAAGAGGGAATCCTCCCTAACTCATTTTATGAGGCCAACATCATCCTGATACCAAAGCCTGGCAGAGACACAACAAAAAAAGAGAATTTTAGACCAATATCCCTGACGAACATCGATAAAAAAATTCGCAATAAAATACTGGCAAATTGAATCCAGCAGCACATCAAAAAGCTTATCCACCATGATCAAATGGGCTTCATTTCTGGGATGCAAGGCTGGTTCAACATACGCAAATCAATCAACGTAATCCAGCATATAAACAGAACTAAAGACAAAAACCACATGTTATCTCAATAGATGCCCAAAAGGCCTTTGACAAAATTCAACAGCCTTTCATGCTAAAAACTCTCAATAAATTCGGTATTGATGGAACATACCTGAAAATAATAAGAGCTATTTATGACAAACCCACAGCCAATATCATACTGAATGGTCAAAAACTGGACGCATTCCCTTTGAAAACTGGCACAAGACAGGGATGCCCTCTCTCACCACTCCTATTCAACGTAGTGTTGGAAGTTCTGTCTAGGGCAATCAGGCAAGAGAAATAAATAAAGGGTATTCAGTTAAGAAAAGAAGAAGTCAAATTGTCCCTGTTTGCAGATGACATGATTGTATATTTAGAAAACCCCATCGTCTCAGCCCAAAATGTCTTTAAGCTGATAAGCAACTTCAGGAAAGTCTTAGGATACAAAATCAATGTACAAAAATCACAAGCATTCTTATACACTAGTAACAAACAAACAGAAAGCCAAATTATGGATGAATCTCCATTCACAATTGCTTCAAAGAGAATAAAATACCTAGGAATCCAACTTACAAGGGATGTAAAGGACCTCTTCGAGGAGAACTACAAACCACAGCTCAGTGAAATAAGAGAGGACACAAACAAATGGAAGAACATACCATGTTCAAGGATAGGAAGAATCAATATCGTGAAAATGGCCATACTGCCCAAGGTAATCTATGGATTCAATGCCATCCCCATCAAGCTACCAATGACTTTCTTCACAGAATTGGAAAAAACTGCTTTAAAGTTCATATGGAAGCAAAAAAGAGCCCGCATTGCCAAGACCATCCTAAGTCAAAAGAACAAAGCTGGAAGTATCATGCTACCTGACTTCAAACTATACTACAAGGCTACAGTAACCAAAACAGCATGGTACTGGTACCAAAACAGAGATATAAACCAATGAAACAGAACAGAGCCTTCAGAAATAATACCAAACATCTACAGCCATCTGATCTTTGACAAACCTGAGAAAAATAAGAAATGGGGAAAGGATTCCCTATTTAATAAATGGTGCTGAGAAAATTGGCTAGCCATAAGTAGAAAGCTGAAACTGGACCCTTTCCTTACTCCTTATATGAATTTTAATTCAAGATGGATTAGAGACTTAAATGTTAGACTTAAAACCATAAAAATCTTAGAAGAAAACCTAGGTAATACCATTCAGGATATAGGCATGGGCAAGGACTTCATGTCTAAAACACCAAAAACAATGGCCACAAAAGCCATAATTGACAAATGGGATCTAATTAAACTAAAGAGCTTCTGCACAGCAAAAGAAACTACCATCAGAGTGCACAGGCAACCTACAGAATGGGAGAAAATTTTTGCAATCTACTCATCTGACAAAGGGCTAATATCCAGAACCTACAAAGGACTCAAACAAATTTACAAGAAAAAAACAAACAACCCCATCAAAAAGTAGGCAAAGGATATGAATAGACATTTCTCAAAAGAAGACACGCATACAGCCAACACACACATGAAAAAATGCTCATCATCACTGGCCATCAGAGAAATGCAAATCAAAACCACAATGAGATACCACCTTACACCAGTTAGAATGGCGGTCATTAAAAAGTCAGGAAACAACAGGTGCTGGAGAGGATGTGGAGAAATAGGAACACTTTTACACTGTTGGTGGGATTGTAAACTAGTTCAACCATTATAGAAAACGGTATGGCGATTCCTCAATAATCTAGAACTAGAAATACCATATGACGCAGCCAGCCATCACATTACTGGGTATATACCCAAAGGATTATAAATCATGCTGCTATAAAGACACATGCACACATATGTTTATTGCGGCACTATTCACAATAGCGAAGACTTGGAATCAACCCAAATGTGCATCAGTGACATACTGGATAAAGAAAATGTGGCACATATACACCATGGAATTCTACGCAGCCATAAAATGGATGAGCTCATATCCTTTGTAGGGACATGGATGCAGGTGGAAACCATCATTCTCAGCAAACTGTCACAAGAATAGAAAACCAAACACTGCATGTTCTCACTCATAGGTGGGGATTGAACAATGAGATCACTTGGACTCAGGAAAGGGAACATCACATACCGCGGCCTATTATAGGGAGGGGGAGTGGGGAGGGATGGCATTAGGAGTTATACCTGATGTAAATGATGAGTTGATGGGTACTGACGAGTTGATGGGTGCTGACGAATTGATGGGTGCAGCACACCAACATGGCACAAGTATACACATGTAACAAACCTGCACGTTGTGCACACGTACCCTAGAACTTAAAGTATAATAATAATAAAGACAACACAAAAAACAGACAAACAAACAAATAGACTTACTGAGAAGACTTTTTTCCTACTGCAATTAAGACCAATAGCAAAAGATGTCTTGAAGTTATCTTTTGATTTTTAATGGAGCAAAGCTGTATTCTAATTACAAACTCTGGAGCAGCCAGGGGACAAATCATGACAGCACTTAGGGAACTCAAGCACAGCAAATGCATTCCAAACTCTGGACGAGTTAGCTTTGCCCTTGCTGAGGATTAGTATAAGGGGAAGAGGGTTTTCATCTCCCAAAACCAAAGTTGCAACAGATCAATTTAATCAGCATTCCTGTGGGACTGGGTAACTGTATTGTTTAGAGCTCTTCTGGTAATTACAGCATGCAGACAAGCTCCACAATTTAACCTACCCTCTTTTGGTAAACTAGTTGCAAACTGATTCTCAAGTGAATGTAAAAACATTTTCTGATGAGTTTTATCTTTTCACTCTTACCTGTATTAGCTACTTACTATCATTTACATAACTGTCCTCTACTAGTAGTTTTGTTCCTGATTTGTTTCAGTTTCACATTTACGGAGTTCATACTCTATGCAAGGCACTATACTATGTGCCTTGACTTTGGTGAACATCGATGTTGGGGAGAAATTTGCTGGAATGAAAAAAGGTGCATCTTAAGAATTTAAAAACACTTTACTTACCAAATTGTATTAAAAATGCAAGTACCTAGAGGATCACCCAAGGTTTAACAATTTAATAGATAATTTAGAATTTTAATATATCTGATTATACCTTGAACAAATATGTGTTACTTTAAAACAAACAGAAAATTCCAAAATACTGTCATTATTCTGAAACACTGAGTTAAAAATCTTTTTGAGAATATGTAATCTTTTAATTTTTATTGAGGTATATCATATAAGAAAAATGTGTGCACACAATGTTTATATAAAACAGTGTAGTATTACAAGGCAAATAAACGTTTGTAATGGAAAAGTAAAACAAAATTTTTTCAAGTTTTCACAATAACTTTTTTCCTGTCTTCCCACAAAGTATTCACAGTTTTAAGAGCTCATATTGTAGATAACCTTTGCTTATGCAAGTGTATTATTACATAACATTTTACACATTTACAAAACTAAACAAAAATAGTATAATATGCCTGACACCCAGATACAACAACTACAGATTATGTGCCATTTTTGTTTCAGTTATGCATCAACATATTTTCTACTCCTCACATTTTTTTTACTTTATTTACTTATTTATTTTTGGTAAGAGCAGATGCATATATATTGAAAGACATAAATTTTAACTAGATATTTTTGGAAAACACATTCATAAAATCAATTAGAATACAAGGTTTCCATTATTGTTGGCCAATTCCCTCATATTACTTCTTAGAAAATGTTTTTCCCTCTCAGAGGCTATCTCTGAGTTAATTTTTTCACCCAGGTTCACTTTGCCCAAACATACACAGTATACATTAATTTATGTCCAGCTTGTGTCATGTAGCCAATTTATGAGAATCATCCGGGGTGTGTACTTCAGTAATTTGTTCCTTTACACTGCTGAGTAGTTTTTTGTTGTGTAAATGTTCTATAGTTATTTCATTCATTATCTTGTAAAAGGATATTTGGGTTGGTTCCTACTTTAGGGTATTAAAATTAAACTATGTATAAATATTTTTGTACAAATACTATTTACATTTTATTTATTTTATTTTATTTATTAGCCTTAGGTGATATCTCTTTGCAATTTTTAGTGGCTACTTCTAAGATAAAACATAACTTTAATGTATCAGTATTCATTTAGACTTAATATTAAACTTTTTTTTTTTTTTTTTTTTTTTTTTTTTTTTTTTTTTTTTTTGAGACGGAGTCTCACTCTGCCGCCCAGGCTGGAGTGCAGTGGCCGCATCTCAGCTCACTGCAAGCTCCGCCTCCCGGGTTCCCGCCATTCTCCTGCCTCAGCCTCCCGAGTAGCTGGGACGCCCACCACCTCGCCCAGCTAGTTTTTTGTATTTTTTTTTAGTAGAGACGGGGCTTCACCAGGTTAGCCAGGATGGTCTTGATCTCCTGACCTCGTGATCCGCCCGTCTCGGCCTCCCAAAGTGCTGGGATTACAGGCTTAAGCCACCGCGCCCGGGCTAAACTATTTTAATAAATGTAAAATACACATGTATTGCTACAGATGAACTCCACTTACCACCTTCATTTTTTTTTTTTTTTTCCTTGAGGTGAAGTCTTGCTCTGTTGCCCAGGCCGGAGTGTGGTGGTGCGATCTCGGCTCACTGCATGCTCTGCTTCCCCGATTCATGCCATTGTCCTGCCTCAGCCTCCTGAGTAGCTGGGACTACAGGTGACCGCCACCATACCCAGCTAATTTTTTGTTTTCTTTAGTAGGACGGGGTTTCATCATGTTATCCAGGATGGTCTCCATCTCTTGACCTCATGATCTGCCCTCCTTGGCCTCCCAAAGTGCTGATGAATAATTACATGTTATAAATCACAAAATACAGTGTTTGTAATAGCTTTAGTCAGAGGTCTTAAAATAAATGAAAAAATATTAAAATATATTTGGAAGAAGATATTTTGAACATCATTTTTTTAATTTATCATGGAAATTTGTCAATAGTAATTGTTACTATGGTGTTACAGTGGTGATTTTTCTGTGCTGAATTATTTGTCTGCATATATTATTTGAAATTCTTCTGTCAGAAAGATTTCTCGCTCCCTTCCTTCATCTAATTTCTTCACTTGTGATACAAAACAGAATCATAAGTGCAGAATAAATACCTGAGGAACTCAATGAAAAGAGAACAGAGTTCAGAATCAGTGCTGACTTATGTAATCAATGCATACCTGGCAACCATGAGCAGAAGACACAAGATGCCTCAGTGGATGCTTGGTCAACGGATGATGATATGGTATGGCTCTGTCCCCACCCAAATGTCATCTTGAATTCTAACATGTTGTGGGAGGAACTTGGTGAAAAGTAATTGAATCATGGGGGCAAGTTTGCTATATCTGGAACTACAAAAAATACGTTTCTATTATTTAAAGCTTCACAGATTGTTGTATTCTGTTTTATCAGCCCAGACTCCCTAAGACAACTGACATAATTTATATACATATTTTTTAAAACTTTAATGCTAAATCCTTGGTGGAAAAGGAAACAAATCTGACTCAGAAATGAGTCCATGTGCCTTTTCCCACAATAAACTCAAGAGTCAGAAAATGCTTCACATAGGTCAAAATCCCCTCACAGCCACACCTGAAAGACAATAATAATGGATTAGATAGTAATTCAATCATGCATACAACCACACATGAAAAAGATAAAACTCTATGACATGTTCAGGATAGCCTAAGAAATATCATCTAACAACATCAGGGAGTTAAAGAAGGCAAAGGGGTTTTAATTAAAAAGTAAAATTCTTTATTTAAAAGTTATTTTTGAAATTTAAAATCTTATCAATATGAATAAGTATTTGTATAGATAGAGACATGGAGATTTAAGGGTGTAGTTGCCTCACTTTGAGGCTTTGGTACCTGTGTCCTGTAGACTGCCTATGTTCAACACCTCTGCCTACCTGACAGCCATGAAAAGCCTAACTTGAGGCCAGGTGCAGTGACTCATGCCTGTAATCTCAACACTTTGGGAGGTCAAGGTGGGCGGATCACCTGAGGTCAGAAGTTTGAGACCAGTCTGACCAACATGGTGAAACCTCGCCTATACTAAAAATACAAAAATTAGCCAGGTGTGGTGGCAGGTGCCTATAATCACAGGTACTCAGGAGGCTGAGGCAGGAGAATCACTTGAACCCAGGAGATGGAGATTTCAGTGAGGTGAGATCTCACCAGTGCACTCTAGCCTTGGTGACAGAGTGAGACTCCAGAAAAAACAAACAAACAAACAAACAAACAAAAAGCTTATCTTGTGCAACATATTGGAGGCCACCCAGATGTTCAGGTGTGGAAGAGGGTCCTGGAAGAAGTCACTAGAGGAAGAGGTGACCTCTGGAAGCATAGCAACTGCTGAAATCTCACCTACCTTTAACTGTCTGCCTATACCTTCTGCAGACAGCCAAAACAATGAAGCAGTTGTGGTGGTGGTGGCAGTGGCAGCATGCCTGTTACAAACAGGGTAAAGCCTGCTCAAGAATGAGAAGCAAGGGTTTCATAGCTACACTGGGGCTAGGCCTGACCCCTAGAAAGCTTTTTAAAGAGAACGAGGAGGTGAAGCTGCTCACCCTGCTCTCTGCTTTTGCCATACCACAGCCAAAGCATGCTCCTCTCAGCTCCACTGCTCCTCTCAGCTCCACTGGATGCTCCCCTTTGATGTCTTTTGCACCAGAGCTTAGGTGAATAAGTGTAGCAGACACCATGATGTCAGACAGTTCCTCACTGTTGACTCTGCAGTCAGGACAGGGAAAAGAAGGCTCTGGAGGTATGTGTAACTCCAGCACCGTAACAGGAAGGGGCTCTTCCTGTGGTACTGGTGGTAGCTCAAGAACTGTCATTAAAAATACCTGTATCACTAGATATTCAGCAGAAGTTGGAAAAGAAGAAAGAGTCACCATCATCAGTCACTTTTATCTGGCCTTTCTAAACATAGAAATAATCTCACTGAATTTAATAAAATTATAGCTCCAAAACCCCACAGTGCAGAAAATATTCCAGACTGCAGGTCACCTCACTATCTGCCTCTTCTTGAATGGGGTCAAGAGGCTCCAGGAAGGCAAAAAGTCTTTTTGTCTAGATACTACAGCAAGTTTGAATAATGTCAGTGAGCTGCAAGGTAGGCCACCTTAAGTTTTAATGATGAAAAGTTCAGGCACTGATAGAACTCTGAACAGTTTTGGTCCAGCCAGTTGCCCAAAATATAACAGAAAATGCTTGGGGTGAAAAGTGTGCAGCAAAGTCAGGAGTCTGTTCTTTTTTTCCAACACAGCACATCCAGGAACCTTTGTGTAATTTTGAGACCCTGAATTTCTGCTGTTTCTCTAGAAGGCAGTCGCATGCAACCCCAGCCCTCTGCACTGTCCTGACTGAGGCAGAAAAATAGTCATAAAGCAGAAATGAACAAATGCCAGGGTGCCTCAGCTTCCCAGTGACATTATGCTTCTGAAGGCCCAAGGCGTAGGGCTCTACTTACTTGGGCATTCAGGATTGCAAATTTCAGGCAGATTTGACAGCAGATTGCTCATCATAATTTCAAGACTGGGTATCCTGATGCTGATGTTGAAAATGGTGGATGTGGAATGAGGGGAAACAAGGAAATCTGATAAGCAACTTATCCAGGGATGAGTATTTGGAGGTTGGTTGTGATCCCAGTCTTTCCTCTTTCTGGAAGAGAATGTAAGACCTCATCTGCAGCTCTCTTTGGCTTCTTTCATTTTGCAGGGGAAACCCAGACCTGAATCCTCTTGTGGCAATCACAAGATATATAATACCCAGAGTTCTTTTCATCTCTCCTTAGCCCAAGGCTAAATAACCACCTCATACTTTTGGGATAACTAGAGATTCTCCTCATGGTCTCAAAGTTCAGTCACTTCATAGTTGCTCCTGGGCTCTGTCATCTTAGGCAGAATTTGGGACAATGCATGCATACCTAGAAGAGGGAATGAGAGCATCATATCCTCCATTCAGTGAACATGACCTCCTGAAGATGGTTACTATGAGTATCTGACTGTCTGAATAGAATTGAGGCCCAGGGATTGACATCTGCTTCATTTGTTAAGTTACAATGTGTTCCTAGAAAAGTGCCTGTACAAAGCAAGTGCTTAATATATGTCTGTTTAATACATAAACATCCATCAGAATATTCCAATCTGTTTACTCATGTATCTGAGTTGGTCTGTGGCCAGCATTTCAACACCTAAGCACCCTTGTTCTGTGTTTGTGAAGGATAAGGGCCAGCCAGAATAATTTCAGACTTTCTACACAAATACAAACACATATTTGCTTTCTATGCACCTTTCCAAACATTAAGTGATAAAAGTTATTGAGCCATGATGCAGACAGATTCTTCTGTAAAAAGGGAGAGAAAAGTAATAAATATGAAAACTGCTTTTCACAGAGCTGGGCACTAGAGACGTACTTGCCCATGTGCTAGGTCATTTATTCCCTACAATGATTCTGTAAGAATCATCTCCTTACCACTTTACTTTTTAGAGGAACAAACAAAGGCTCAAAGAGCTACGGCAGCATCCACATATGAGGTTTTAGGTGGAATAATCACCACCATGCCTTGGAGGAGACAGATACTCACCTGTTAAACAGATGCTCCTGGAACCATGGGATAGTGATGAAGTCCTGGTAAGAGCCCAGAATTCTTCTGAAGGAGGTGATTTGATCACAAAAGCCTGGATCCAGGAATTTCACCTGCTATTCTTTTGTGTCTGATTAGGAAATTGCATCACGTACATTTCCTGCAAATTGATCATGCTAGGAGTGACTAGAAGGGGCACACCTGTCAGTGGTGGCATCATAATTCACTGGAGGATTGGGTCCTGAAACACAGACCAGAAAGTCTGAACCCTTCAATGACTTGGTTGTCATGGTAAAAAAAAAAAAAAAAAAAAAAAAAAAAAAAAGATTGTTGGCATTCAATGTGAAGTCCTATGTAGGGTAGAGATTAATTAAATTACTATCATCTTCAGCACATCTTTATGGTATTTTTGTCAGCTGTGGAGCAACATTACCAACTTGTATTTATAGACTGTATGAAGAGCATCATCCCAGTGAGTCTTCAAGAATATATCCTAAATGTCTACAGGCTTTTGGATGTCAAATGGCTGCTCATCAACACACACGTCAGACCTGAGAGAACCATCCACAACTGCATTAACTTCCCTCTAAGCTGCTTGAGGCTGGATTTGCATTGACACAACATTATTGTGTAACCTTGAGTAAGAACTGCACGCACAAATATTCCAACATGTGACAGTCTCTCCTGTCCATGAAAGTCCCCTCATGTCTTGCTCTCCTACAACACATGGTGATGGAGAGGAATAGGGGTTGCCTAAGTGGGATCACTATTGAGGTCTGGTTTAGAGGAGTTTGTCCTGGGGATACCCTTGTAACCTGGGGCTACTTCCTGCAAAATTGCCAGAGGTGTTTTCACTGAAAGAGGAACAACTGTTGACATTGTAAAAGAAGGCTCCCATTTTGGGCCTTCCTGAAGCAAGAATCTTGGAAAATCAAGAAATAGGAGGAGAACATCTTGCTCTCTTAACTACCTCCCACGAAGTAAACTGGCTACAGGGTTGTCTCTAGACCTTACTTACCAGTGTTCTAAAATCTGTTGCAGTCTGTTATTAAAGAAGTGAGATATTTTCTTCAAGGTTTTACCTCTGGGCTTCTTCCTTCCATAAGGCCTATTAAATTCCCTGCTGACTAGTGACTGCTAACCCTCCCTCTATATAAACTTTTTACTTGTGTACAATTATGCGAACAAAACTTACCTCATACTCCTGGGAAGACCTGGATATAGCCAAGGCCCCACATTTGGGGTCACAGAGCTGTATAAGAATCTCTTCTTACTAGTCCTATGAGACTAGACAAGTCCTTGTGTGTTTGGGGCTCTCCAGCCTTCCAAGATGCCCAATGTGGATCAGGTCAGCATCCATTTCCTAGTGAACTCATCAGATGTACACAACACATAAGTTATGTAATTCATTGTGTTGTTTCATGTAGATAATGCACACATTTAGAGATGGAAGAGCTACAATAATGGGTGGGAGGTAGCACAGAATAAAACTCGAAGCCTGGGTCAAGCAGTGTAATCTTGAAAAAGCTACTTCCACTCAGGGCTTCATTTTTCATTTTGCAGTGGTAAGAGTTTAAGATTAAGTGAAATTCAGATATTGTCATCCTCTGACATTACAACTTGCAGTGCCTTCCCTTTATGTTTAGAATCAGATACAACTCTCACACCTTGGCCTATGTGTGTGAAGTCTTCACAAAGGTTCACAGCAATAAAGGGTTAGATACTCACTTCTGACCAACAGAATACAACCAAAGTTATGAGATGTCATTTCTCTCTTTGTTAAGCCTGTTATAGAAAACAATCATAGACTGGCAGTTTTTTAACAATAAGTGTTTATTTTTTCCAATTTTTGAGACCTCAGTTTGAAGATCAGGGTGACAGCATCTTTGTCCTTTGATTGGGGCACTCTTCTGAGTTGCAGACTACAGCTTCATGGATTTACTATAATTTGTCAAAGAGAGAGTAGGTAGAGGTCTCTGGGATTTCTTTTATAGAGTCAGTAATCCCAGTCATAAGGGCTTCATCTTTAGGATGTAACTTATTCCAGGGTCCTAGTACCATTTCATTGGGGGTTAGGATTTCAAAATACTATTTTTTTGAAAGGGAGATAAGTGTTTAGTCTATTGAAACTCATATATTATTCCAAAAAAAAAAAAAAAAGTCATTTTTCTCTTACTCACTTTCTTCTCAAAGATTCCTTCCTCAAAGTCTCCCTCTTTCTTTCTGTCTTATATTTTTTCCCTCCATCTCTGACTCTGTGTTTCTCTTTTTCTGTTAGTCTGTTTTGCTCTCACTCTCTATTGCATTTCTTAAATTAAGGAAGCAAGCTCTGATGTTATAAGCTGCTTTATGTCAAGACCCATATGTGAAAGAACGAAGGGTTATACAGTCCAACAAACAGAAAGGGACTCAGGTTAACTTCACACTGAATCCAGTCAATACCCAGATGAATGTGCTTTGAAGAAGATCCTTCCACACTCCAGATTCAGCAAGGACAACAGCCCCAACCTCATTAAAAGCCTAGAGAGAGGCACTAAGCCCAGCTGTGCCCAGACTCTAGTCCACATAAATTGTGAGATATTAGCTATTTCTTATTTAAGTGTGTAAGTTTTGGGGCATTGTTAGTGAGGTAAGTAGAACCATTGGCTTCCAGTCCATCTCACTGGGGAGTGCCGGACAATCGCTGCTGGTCAGCTGTTGCAGCTCAACCAGCGAGAGCTGAAGCAGGGCGAGGCATCGCCTCAACTGGGAAGCACAAGGGGGAAGGGAATCCCTTTTCCTAGCCAGGGGAACAGAGACACACAACACCTGGAAAATCGGGTAACTCCCACCCCAATACTGCGCTTTAAGGAAACGGGCACACCAGGAGATTATATCCCACACCTGGCCGGGAGGGTCCCACACCCACTGAGCCTTCCTCATTGCTAGCAAAGCAGTCTGTGATCTAACTGCAAGGCAGCAGCGAGGCTGGGGGAGGGGCGTCCGCCATTACTGACGCTTAAGTAGGTAAACAAAGCCTTGGGAAGATCGAACTGCCTGGAGCTCACAGCAGCTCAAGGAGGCCTGCCAGTCTCTGTAGACCCCACCTCTGGGGACAGGGCACAGCTAAACAACAACAACAACAACAAAAAGCAGCAGAAACCTCTGCAGATGCAAGCAACACTGACAGCTTTGAAGAGAGCAGTGGATCTCCCATCATAGAGGTTGAGATCTGAGAACAGAAAGACTGCCTTCTCAAGTGGGTCCCTGACCCGTAAGTGCCCTAACTGGGAGACATCCTCCACTAGGGACAGACCAATACCCCACACCTCACACGGTGGAGTACACCCCTGAGAGGAAGCTTCCAAAGCAAGAATCAGACAGGTACTCTCGCGCTTCAGCAGTATTCTATCTTCTGCAGCCTCTGCTGCTGACACCCAGGCAAGCTGCATCTGGAGTGGACCTCAAGCAATCTCCAACAGACCTATAGCTAAGGGTCCTACTGTTAGAAGGAAAACTAACAAACAGGAAGGACAACCACACCAAAACCCCATAAGTACCTCACCATCATCAAAGACCACAGGCAGATAAAACCACAAAGATGGGGAAAAAGCAGGGCAGAAAAGCTGGAAATTCAAAAAATAAGAGTGCATCTCCCCCTCCAAAGGAACGCAGCTCATAGCCAGCAACGGATCAAAGCTGGACAGAGAATGACTTTGACGAGATGAAAGAAGAAAGCTTCAGTCCATCAAACTTCTCAGAGCTAAAGGAGGAATTACGTACCCAGCACAAAGAAACTAAAAATCTTGAAAAAACAGTGGAAGAATTGATAACCAGAATAATAAATGCAGAGAAGCCCATAAATGAACGGACAGAGATGAAAACCATGACAAGAGAAACAAGTGACAAATGCACAAGCTTCAGTAACTGACTCAATCAACTGGAATAAAGAGTATTAGTGATTGAGGATCAAATGAATGAAATGAAGCGAGAAGAGAAACCAAAAGAAAAAAGAGGCCGGGCGCGGTGGCTCAAGCCTGTAATCCCAGCACTTTGGGAGGCCGAGATGGGTGGATCACGAGGTCAGGAGATCGAGACAATGCTGGCTAACATGGTGAAACCCCGTCTCTATTAAAAAATACAAAAAATTAGCCGGGCGAGGTGGTGGGCGCCTGTGGTCCCAGCTACTGGGGAGGCTGAGGCGGGAGAAAGGTGTGAACCCAGGAGGTGGAGCTTGCAGTGAGCTTAGATCCGGCCACTGCACTCCAGCCTGGGTGACAGAGCGAGACTCCGTCTCAAAAAAAAAAAAAAAAGAAAAAAGAAGAAAAAGAAATGAATAAACCCTACAAGAAGTATGGGATTATGTAAAAAGACCAAATCTACGTCTGATTGGGGTGCCTGAAAGTGAGGGGGAAAATGGAACCAAGTTGGAAAACATTCTTCAGGATATCATCCAGGAGAACTTCCCCAACCTAGTAGGGCAGGCCAACATTCAAATCCAGGAAATACAGAGAACGCCACAAAGATACTCCTCGAGAAGAGCAACTCCAAGACACAGAATTGCCAGATTCACCAAAGTTGAAATGAAGGAAAAAATCTTAAGGGCAGCCAGAGAGAAAGGTGGGGTTACCCACAGAGGGAAGCCCATCAGACTAACAGCAGATCTCTCGGCAGAAACTCTACAAGCCAGAAGAGAGTGGGGGCCAATATTCAACATTCTTAAAGAAAACAATTTTAAACCCAGAATTTCATATCCAGCCAAACTAAGTTTCATAAGTGAAGGAGAAATAAAATCTTTTACAGATAAGCAAATGCTTAGAGATTTTGTCACCACTAGGCCTGCCTTACAAGAGATCCTGAAGGAAGCCCTAAACATGGAAAGGAACAACTGGTACCAGCCATTGCAAAAACATACCAAAATGTAAAAACCATCGGGGCTAGGAAGAAACTGCATCAACTAACGAGCAAAATAACCAGTTAATATCATAATGGCAGGATCAAGTTCACACATAACAATATTAACCTTAAATGTAAATGGACTAAATGCTCCAATTAAAAGACACAGACTGGTAAACTGGATAAAGAGTCAAGACCCATCAGTCTGCTGTATCCAGGAGACCCATCTCACATGCAGAGACATACATAGGCTCAAAATAAAGGGATGGAGGATGATCTACCAAGCAAATGGAGAACAAAAAAAGCAGGGTTGCAATACTAGTCTCTGATAAAACAGACTTTAAACCATCAAAGATCAAAAGAGACAAAGAAGGCCTTTACATAAAGGTAAAGGGGTCAATTCATCAGGAAGAGCTAACTATCTTAAATATATGTGCACCCAATACAGGGGCACCCAGATTCATAAAGCAAGTCCTTAGAGACTTACAAAGAGACTTAGACTCCCATACAATAATAATGGGAGAATAAAACACCCCACTGTCAACATTAGACAGATCAACAAGACAGAAAGTTAACAAGGATATCCAGGAATTGAACTCATCTCTGCAGCAAGCAGACCTAATAGACATCTACAGAACTCTCCACCCAAAATCAACAGAATATACATTCCACTCAGCACCACTTCACACTTATTTCAAAATTGACCACATAATTGGAAGTAAAGCACTCCTCAGCAAATGTACAAGAACAGAAATTATAACAAATTGTCTCTCAGATCACAGTGTAATCAAACCAGAACTCAGGACAAAGAAACTCAATCAAAACCGCTCAACTACATGGAAACTGAACAACCTGCTCCTGATGACTACTGGGTACATCACGAAATGAAGGCAGAAATAAAGATGTTCTTTGAAACCAATGAGAACAAAGATACAACATACCAGAATCTCTGGGACACATTTAAAGCAGTGTGTAGAGGGAAATTTATAGCACTAAATGCCCACAAGAGAAAGCTGGAAAGATCTAAAATTCACACTCTAACATCACAACTAAAAGAACTAGAGAAGCAAGAGCAAACACATTCAAAAGCTAGCAGAAGGCAAGAAATAACTAAGATCAGAGTAGAACTGAAGTAGAGACACAAAAATCCCTCTAAAAAATCAGTGAATCCAGGAGTTGGTTTTTTGAAAAGATCAACAAAATTGATAGACCTCTAGCAAAACTAATAAAGAAGAAAAGAGAGAAGAATCAAATAGACACAATAAAAAATGATAAAGGGGATATCATCTCTGACCCCACAGAAATACAAACTGCCATCAGAAAATACTATAAACACCTCTACACAAATAAACTAGGAAATCTAGAAGAAATGGATAATTTCCTGGACACTTACACTCTCCCAAGACTAAACCAGGAAGAAGTTGAATCCCTGAATAGACCAATAGCAGGCTCTGAAATTGAGGCAATAATTAATACCTTACCAACCAAAAAAAGTCCAGGACCAGATGGATTCACAACTGAATTCTACCAGAGGTACAAGGAGGAGCTGGTACCATTCCTTCTGAAACTATTCCAATCAATAGAAAAAGAGGGAATCCTCCCTAACTCATTTTATGAGGCCAACATCATCCTGATACCAAAGCCTGGCAGAGACACAACAACAAAAGAGAATTTTAGACCAATATCCCTGATGAATATCGATGCAAAAATCCTCAATAAAATATTGGCGAACCAGATCCAGCAGCACATTAAAAAGCTTATCCACCTTGACCAAGTGGGCTTCATCGCTGGGATGCAAGGCTGGTTCAACACATGCAAATCAATCAACGTAATCCAGTATATAAACAGAACCAAAGACAAAAACCACGTGATTATCTCAATAGATGCAGAAAAGATCTTTGACAAAATTTAACAGCCCTTCATGCTAAAAACCCTCAATAAATTTGGTATTGATGGAACGTATCTCAAAATCATAAGAGCTATTTATGACAAACCCACAGCCAATATCATACTGAATGGGCAAAAACTGGAAGCATTCCCTTTGAAAACTGGCACAAGACAGGGATGCCCTCTCTCACCACTCCTATTCAACATAGTGTTGGAAGTTCTGGCTAGGGCAATCAGACAAGGGAAAGAAATAAAGGTATTCAGTTAGGAAAAGAAGAAGTCAAATTGTCCATGTTTGCTGATGACATGATTGTATATTTAGAAAATCCCATTGTCTAAGCCCAAAATATCCTTTATCTTATAAGAAACTTCAGCAATGTCTCTGGATACAAAATTAATGTGCAAAAATCACAAGCATTCTTATACACCAGTAACACACAAACAGAGAGCCAAATCATGAATGAACTTCCATTCACAATTGCTTCAAAGAGAATAAAATACCTAGGAATCCAACTTACAACGGATGCAAAGGACCTCTTCGAGGAGAACTACAAACCACTGCTCAGTGAAATAAAAGAGGACATAAACAAATGGAAGAACATACCATGCTCACGGATAGGAAGAATCAATATAGTGAAAATGGCCATATTGCCCAAGGTAATTTATATATTCAATGCCATCCCCATCAAGCTACCAATGAGTTTCTTCACAGATTTGGAAAAAAACACTTTAAAGTTCATATGGAACCAAAAAAGAGCCCGCATCTCCAAGACAATCCTAAGTCAAAAGAACAAAGCTGGAGACATCACGCTACCTGACTTCAAACTATAATACAAGGCTACAGTAACCAAAACAGCATGGTACTGGTACCAAAACAAAGATGTAGACCAATGGAACAGAACAGAGTCCTCAGAAATAATACCAAACATCTACAGCCATCTGATCTTTGATAAACCTGAGAAAAACAAGAAATGGGGAAAGGATTCCCTATTTAATAAATAGTGCTGGGATAATTGGCTAACCATAAGTAGAAAGCTGAAACTGGATCCTTTTCTTACTCCTTATATGAAAATTAATTCAAGATGGATTAGAGACTTAAATGTTAGACCTAATACCATAAAAACCCTAGAAGAAAACCTAGGTAATACCATTCAGGACATAGGCATGGGCAAGGACTTCATGTCTAAAACACCAAAAGCAACGGGCACAAATGCCAAGATTGACAAATGGGATCTAATTAAACTAAAGAGCTTCTGCACAGCAAAAGAAACTACCATCAGAGTGAACAGGCAACCTACAGAATGGGAGAAAATTTTTGCAATCTACTCATCTGACAAAGGGCTAATATCCAGAACCTACAAAGGACTCAAACAAATTTACAAGAAAAAAACAAACAACCCCATCAAAAAGTAGGCAAAGGATATGAATAGACATTTCTCAAAAGAAGACACGCATACAGCCAACACACACATGAAAAAATGCTCATCATCACTGGCCATCAGAGAAATGCAAATCAAAACCACAATGAGATACCACCTTACACCAGTTAGAATGGCAATCATTAAAAAGTCAGGAAACAACAGGTGCTGGAGAGGATGTGGAGAAATAGGAACACTTTCACACTGTTGGTGGGATTGTAAACTAGTTCAACCACTATGGAAAACAGTATGGCGATTCCTCAAAGATCTAGAAGTAGAAGTACCATATGACCCAGCCATCCCATTACTGGGTGTATACCCAAAGGATTATAAATCATGCTGCTATAAAGACACATGCACATGTATGTTTATTGTGGCACTATTCACAATAGCAAAGACTTGGAATCAACCTAAATGTCCATCAGAGACAGACTGGATTAAGAAAATCCATGTACACCATGGAATACTATGCAGCCATAAAAAAGGATGAGTTTGTGTCCTTTGTAGGGACATGGATGCAGCTGGAAACCATATTCTCAGCAAACAATCACAAGAACAGAAAACCAAACACTGCAGGTCCTCACTCATAGGTGGGAAGTGAACAATGAGATCACTTGGACTCGGGAAGGGGAACATCACACACCGAGGCTTATCACGGGGAGAAGGGAGGGGGGAGGGATTGCATTGGGTGTTATATCTGATTAAATGACAAGTTTATGGGTGCTGACAAGTTGATGGGTGCAGCACACCAACATGGCACAAGTATACATATGTAACAAACTTGCACGTTATGCACATATACCCTAGAACTTAAAGTATAATTTAAAAAAAAAAAAAAAAGAAAACACAATATTAACAGTACTTAGTTAAAAATGAAGGCAAAATAATTAAAATCCCTGCAGCTTTGTATTGAATATTTATAATAGATTATTTTATTTATTAATTTATTTTGTTTATTATTTATTTTGGAGACAGATTCATACTCTGTCACCCAGGCTGGATGGCTCACTGCAATCTTCACCTTCTGGGATAAAATGACTCTTCTGCCTCAGTCTCTGAAGCAGCTGGGATTACAGGTTTCTACCACCCTTCCCAGCTAATTTTTGTTTGTGTGCGTGTATTTTTACTAGAGATGGAGTTTCACCATGTTGGCCATGTTGGTCTTGAACTCCTGACCTCAAGTGATCCATCTACCTCAGCCTCCCAATGTGCTGGGATTATAGGCATGAGCCACTGTGTGCAGCCTATAATAGGTTTTAATATATAATTATCACAGTCATTTTTAGAATTTTAAGTTGCTATAAAAACATTTGCATAAAAATCAGATTTTTAGCAAAACAATTTTTTTTCATCTGAATTATGTCAGAAAGATCTTTATAGGGTATCCTTAAATTCATCTGTAATTTTATAATTTTGGCTTTTGTTTTTATAAATATATTATTGTCCCACCTATATTTATTCTAAATGTTTGTGAAATGTCTTTTGAAAGACTTTAATCTATTCGTTAGCCTTATTTTCACTAATTGCCAGGAAATTATATCTTGCCATTCAGGATTTAGCAACTACAGTTTCAATCAACATGTATGCAGATTGTAATAATTTAGGTAACCATGGAAATTACATGTTCTTAAATAATTCTAAGTTCTTTGATAAATATTTTGTATTTTTACTTTTAAACAACTGTTAATTATAAATTCAACTCATATCCTAGGTTTAAATTTTGTAGTTGCTTAGAGCTGGCTGGGTCAGGGGAAAGGATAATCTTTAAGTAAAACAAGCAACTTAGGAACTAAGAATAGTTGTTGTAGCAGAAAAATTATCTTAAAAAAAATGGATAGAGGAATCAATGGTTGGGCAGAATGAGAGATAAGAATTGCACTGGGAGGAAGGAGAACTCAGTGCAAGAAGGCAACTGAAAAACAAGGAATGAAAGAATTTACCAGGTAAATGTATTTAGTTTTTATTGTTACTTTCTTATGTCAAAATTCTCATCTCTAACCACAAAATGTTTTATTGAAGTAACTTTTAATTTAAAAAAATTTTTTTTTTCTTTCTTGAGATGGAGTCTCGCTCTGTCGCCCAGGCTGGAGTGCAGTGGCCAGATCTCAGCTCACTGCAAGCTCCGCCTCCCGGGTTGACACCATTCTCCTGCCTCAGCCTCTGGAGTAGCTGGGACTATGGGCGCCCGCCACCTCGCCGGGCTAGTTTTTTGTATTTTTTAGTAGAGACGGGGTTTCACCGTGTTAGCCTGGATGGTCTGGATCTCCTCACCTCGTGATCTGCCCGTCTCGGCTTCCCAAAGTGCTGGGATTACAGGCTTGAGCCACCATGCCCGGCCTAATTTAAAATTTTATTTGGAATCTTCTGTCTACTAGTAAAATACTTTCCACTGGGCCTGAGAATTTTTTTTTGTAAAATATCTCTCAAAAAGGAAAAAAACAATATTATAGCCAGTATTTATCAGTGCGGCCACTAAAAGCCCAAATAATTATTGGTAAAATTATGCTATTCAGAGAAAGAGATGTAAGGTTTATAATGAAAGTATACATAGGTACAAAATGTTTTATCATTAAAAAGATATCATTTAGAGGGCAGTATGCATGTAATTCTGTGCACCTAATTTCTAGGCCCCAATGCAATGATTGGCCACCTCTTAAAGTAGAAATGTATGTCACTGGTGAGTGTAAAACCAGATAAAACATACTCTCTGGATTGAAGACATTTTCTTAGAAAAAAGAATAATTTGGAAGAAAACATGTTCAGTTTTACTGGTTACTAAACAGTAATGTTTATCTAAGTGAATGCTGATTCAGGGAGAACCACAAACTTCCCTCTCTGTGAGGCAGACTCAAACTAGAGATTCAAACATTCTATTCCTATGGTTTACCCTTAGATTCTCCTTATTAAAAGTAATAAATTTAGGCAAAATGAAACAAAATAATAATACAGAGACAACACACAAGGGTAACAAAATGGCCTGGTTCCACTATCAATATTAAATAAATGAGGTCAGAAGAATCTACACCAAACTCTGAATAGATAGCTGTAGAACATGATATAACAATAGTAGAGATTAGATTTGGTGCAGACTTACCACGTCAACATGCATATGACAAGCCAGGAGCAGCAAGACAGAGAAAATTTTTATTACTGGTGCACATGTTCGGAGGCTGGTATTTATGGCAGAGAGTATTGCAAATTGTTTGTTGGTGGGACTTTCTATGTAACCATAAAATCAGGCAGATCATTCAAGTGCAAAAAGTCATAGCTTACTATGACTTTGCTACTACAAGGGTGTCTTTATAATGAGGCAAATGGAAATATTCAAAACAAATATTGTTTGAAAACTTCTGTCACGAGAACACTGCAGATACAGAACTAGAAGCAGAATCATTTATGTGCTCAGTTGAGTGTCTGTATTAGGTTATCTCTAGCTGAGGAAAAATTAAGCAAGTTTTTTACTAATTCGGATCTGACTGTTTTGGAGTTGATTTGTTAATAATGTGCTTGGTTTACTTGACTAGTTGCTACAGATAATACTTTGATTTATTAGACTATTTTATAAAGATAGTATATTGACTTTATGGGCTGATTACTGTAGGCTTCTATTATTATTATTATTAATATTCTACTTAAAGTTCTAGGGTAATGTGCACAACATGCAGGTTTCTTACATATGTATACATGTGCCATGTTGTTGTACTGCACCCATTAACTCATCATTTACATTAGGTATATCTCCTAAGGCTATCCTTCCTCCCTCCCCTTCCCCGCTACTACAATAGGCCCAGTGTGTGATGTTCCCCTTCCTGTGTCCAAGCGATCTCACTGTTCAGTTTCCAACTATGGGTGAGAACATGCGGTATTTGGTTTTCTGTTCTTATGATAGTTTGCTGAGAATGATGGTTTCCAGCTGCATCCATGTCCCTACAAAGGTTACGAACTCATGCTTTTTTATGGCTGCATAGTATTCCATGGTGTATATGTGCCACATTTTCTTAATTCAATATGTCACTGATGGATATTTGGGTTGATTCTAAGTCTTTGCTATTGTGAATAGTGCTGCAATAAACATAGGTGAGCATGTGTCTTTGTAGCAGCATGATTTATAATCTTTTGGGTATATACCCAGTAATGGAATGGCTGGCTGGGTCATATGGTATTTCTAGTTTTAGATCCTTGAGGAATTGTCACACTGTTTTCCACAACGGTTGAATGAATTTACAGTCCCACCAACAGTGTAAAAGTGTTCCTATTTCTCTACATCCTCTCTAGCACCTGTTGTTTCCTGATTTTTTAATGATTGCCATTCTAACTGGTGTGTGATGGTATCTCATTGTGGTTTTGATTTGCATTTCTCTGATGGCGAATGATGATGAGCATTTTTTCATGTGTCTGTTGGCTGTATGAATGTCCTCTTTTGAGAAGTGTCTGTTCATATCCTTTGCCCACTTTTTGATGTTGTTGTTTGCTTTTTTCTTGTAAATTTATTTGAGTTTTTTGTAGGTTCTGGATATTAACTCTTTGCCATATGAGTGCAAAAATTTTCTCCCATTCTCTAGGTTGCCTGTTCACTGTGGTTGTGGTTTCTTTTGCTGTGCAGAAGCTCTTTAGTTTAATTAGATCCCATTTGTCAATCTTGGCATTTGTGCCCGTTGCTTTTGGTGTTTTAGACATGAAGTCCTTGCCCATGCCTATGTCCTGAATGGTATTACTTAGGTTTTCTTCCGGGGTTTTTATGGTATTAGGTCTAACATTTAAGTCTCTAATCCATCTTGAATTAATTTTTGTATAAGGAGTAAGGAAAGGATCAGTTTCAGCTTTCTACTTATGACTAGCCAGTTTTCTCAGCACCATTTATTAAATAGGGAATCCTTTCCCCATTTCTTGTTTTTCTCAGGTTTATCAAAGATCAGATGGCTGTAGATGTGTGGTTTGATTTCTGAGGGCTCTGTTCTGTTCTATTGGTCTATATCTCTGTTTTGGTCCCAGTACCATGCTGTTTTGGTTACTGTAGCCTTATAGTAGAGTTTGAAGTCAGGTAGCATGATGCCTCCAGCTTTGTTCTTTTGGCTTAGGATTGTCTTGGCTATGTGGGGTCTTTTTTGGTTCCATATGAACATTAAAATAATTTTTTCCAATTCTGTGAAGAAAGTCATTGGTTGTTTAATGGGGATACCACTGAGTCTCTAAATTACCTTGAGCAGTATGGCCATTTTCACAATATTGATTCTTCCTATCCGTAAGCATGGTATGTTCTTCCATTTGTTTGTGTCCTCTTCTATTTCACTGAGCAGTGGTTTGTAGTTCTCCTTGAAGAGGTCCTTCACATCCCTCATAAGTTGGGTGCCTAGGTATTTTATTATCTTTGAAGCAATTGTGAACAGGAATTCACTTATGATTTGGCTCTGTCTTGATCTACAATTGGTGTATAGGAATGCTTGTGATTTTTGCATTGATTTTGTATCCTGAGACTTTGCTGAAGTTGTTTATCAGCTTAAGCAGAATTTGGGCACAGACGACGGGGTTTTCTAAATATACAATTATGTCATCTGCAAACATGGACAATTTGACTTCTTCTTTTCCTAACTGAATATGCTTTATTTTTTTCTCTTGCCTGATTGCCCTAGACAGAACTTCCAACACTATGCTGAATAGGAATGGTGAGAGAGGGCATCCCTGTCTTTTGCCAGATTTCAAAGAGAATTCTTCCAGCTTTTGCCCATTCAATATGATATTGGCTGTGGGTTTGTCAAAAATAGCTCTTATTATTTTCAGGTACGTTCTATCAATACCAAATTTATTGACAGTTTTTAGCATGAAGAACTGCTGAATTTTGTCAAAGGCCTTTTCTGCATCTATTGAGATAAGCATGTGGTTTTTGTCTTTGGTTCTGTTTATATGCTGAATTACATTTATTGATTTGCATATGTTAAACCAGCCTTGCATCCCAGGGATGAAGCACACTTGATCATGGTGGATAAGCTTTTTGATGTGCTGCTGGATTCAGTTTGCCAGTATTTTATTGAGGATGTTTGCATTGATGTCCATCAGGAATATTGGTCTAAAATTTTCTTTTTGTGTGTGTGTCTCTGCCAGACTTTGGTATCAGGATGATGTTGGCTTTATAAAATGAGTTAAGGAGGATTCCCTCTTTTTCTATTGATTGGAATAATTTCAGAAGGAATGGTACCAGCTCCTCCTTGTACCTCTGGTAGAATTCGGCTGTGAATCCATCTGTTCCTGGACTTTTTTGCATTGGTAGGCTATTAATTATTGCTTCAATTTCAGAGACTGCTATTGGTCTATCCAGGGAATCAGCATCTTCCTGGTTTAGTCTTGGGTGAGTGTAAGTGTCCAGGAAATTATCCATTTCTTCTAGATTTCCTAGTTTATTTGCGTAGAGGTGTTTATAGTATTTTCTGATGGCAGTTTGTATTTCTGTGGGGTCAGTGGTGATATCCCCTTTATCATTTGTTATTGTGTCTATTTGATTCTTCTTTCTTTTCTTCATTACTAGTCTTGCTAGCGGTCTATCAATTTTGTTGATCGTTTCAAAAAACCAGCTCCTGGATTCATTGATTTTTTGGAGGGTGTTTTGTGTCTCTATCTCCTTCAGTTCTGCTCTGATCTTAATTATTTCTTGCCTTCTGCTAGCTTTTGAATGTGTTTGCTCTTGCTTCTCTAGTTTTTTAATGGTGATAATAGAGTGTCAATTTTAGATCTTTCCAGCTTTCTCTTGTGGGCATTTAGTGCTATAAATTTCCCTCTACACACTGCTTTAAATGTGTAAACATACCAGAGATTCTGGTATGTTGTACCTTTGTTCTCATTGGTTTTAAAGAACATCTTTATTTCTGCCTTCATTTCATTATGTAGCCATTGTTCATTCAGGCGCAGATTGTTCAGTTCCCATGTAGTTGAGTGGCTTTGATTGAGTTTCTTAGTCCTGAGTTCTAGTTTGATTGCACTGTGGTCTGAGAGACAGTTTGTTATAATTTCTGTTCTTTTCCATTTGCTGAGGAGTGCTTTACTTCCAACTATGTGGTCAATTTTGGAATAAGTGCGATGTAGTGCTGAGAAGAATGTATATTCTGTTGATTTGGAGTGGAGAGATCTGTAGATGTCTATTAGGTCGGCTTGGTGCAGAGTTGAGTTCAATTCCTGGATATCCTTGTTAACTTGTTTTCTCGTTCATCTGTCTAATGTTGACAGTGGGGTGTTAATGTCTCCCATTATTATTGTACAGAAGTCTAAGTCTCTTTGTAAGTGTCTAAGGACTTGCTTTATGAATCTGGGTACTCCTGTATTGGGTGCATATATATTTAGCATAGTTAGCTCTTCCTGATGAATTGATCCCTTTACCATTATATATGGACTTCTTTGTCTCTTTGGATCTTTGGTGGTTTAACGTCTCTTTTATCGGAGACTAGGATTGCAACCCATGCTTTCTTCTCTTTTCCATTTGCTTGGTAGATCTTCTTCCATCCTTTTTTTTTTTTTTTTTTTTTTTTTTTTTTTTTTGAGCATATGTGTGTCTCTGCATGTGAGATGGGTCTCCTGAATACAGAAAACTGATGGATCTTGACTCCTTATACAATTTGCCCATCTGTGTCTTCTAATTGGACCATTTAGTCCATTTACATATAAGGTTGATATTGTTATGTGTGAACTTGATCCTGTCATTATGATGTTAGCTGGTTATTTTGCTCATTAGTTGATGCAGTTTCTTTCTAGCATCGATGAAGAGTGATTTCCAACTTGGTTTCCTTCTTCCCCTCACTTTCAGGTACACCAGTCAAATGTAGATTTGGTCTTTCACATTGTCCCATATTTCTTAGGGGATGTTTGTTTCTTTTTACTCTCTTTTGTCTGAACTTGTCTTTTTGCTTTATTTCATTAATTTGATCTTCTATCACTGATATCCTTTCTTCCACTAGATCGAATCAGCTATTAATGCTTGCGCATGCATCATGAAGTTCTCATGTCATGGTTTTCAGCTCTGTCAGGTCATTTAAGGTCTCCTCTACACCGTTTATTCTAATTGCAATTTATTTATCCTTTTTTCAAGGTTTTCAGTTTCCTTGCAATGGGTTAGAACATGCTCCTTTAGCTCAAAGAAGTTTGTTGTTACTGACCTTCTGAAACCTACTTCTGTCAACTCATCAAAATCATTCTCTGTCTAGCTTTGTTTCATTGCTTGTGAGGAGCTGAGATCCTTTGCAGGAGAAGAGGTTCTCTGGTTTTTAGAATTTTCAGCTTTTCTGCTCTGGTTTCTCCCCATCTTTGTAGTTTCATCTACCTTTGGTCTTTGATTTTGGTGACCTACAGATGGGGTTTTGGTGTTGACGTCCTTTTGGTTGATGTTGATGCTATTCCTTTCTGTTTGTTAGTTTTCCTTCTCTCAGCCACATCCCTCAGCTGCAGGTCTGTTGGAGTTTGCTAGAGGTCCCCTCCAGACCTGTTTGCCTGGGTATCATGTGTGGAGACTGCAGAACAGAAAATATTGCATAACAGCAAATATTGCTGCCTGATCTTTCCTCCAGAAACTTCATTCCAGAGGTGCATCCACCTCGATGAGATGTCTGTTGGCTCCTACTGGGAGGCGTATCCCAGTTAGGCTACATGGGGGTCAGGGACCCACTTGAGGAGGGAGTCTGTCCATTCTCAGAACTCAAGCGCCATCCTAGGAGAACTACTGCTCTCTTCAGGGCTGTCATGTAGGGATGTTTACATCTGCAGAAATTTCTGCTGCCTTTTCTTCAGCTGTGCCCTTCCCAAAGATGTGGAGTCTATACAGGCTGTAGGTTTTGCTGAGCTGCAGTGGGCTCTACCCAGTTCCATCTTCCCTGCCACTTTGTTTACCTACTCAAGCCTCAGAAATGACTGATGCCCCTTCCCCTGGCAGACTGCCACCTCACAGGTTAATCTCAGACTGCTGTGCTAGCAATAAGCAAGGCTCTGTGGAAGTGGGACTTGCTGAGTCAGGCACAGGAGAGAATTTCCTGGTCTGTCTCTGGTTAAGACCATGGGAGATGTGCAGTATTTGTGTGGGAGTGTCCCATTTATCCAGGTACAGTCTGTCATGGCTTTCCTTGGCTAGGAAAGGGAAATCCTCTTACCCCTTGTGCTTCCTGGGTGAGGCAATGTTCTACCCTACTTTGGCTTGTCCTCCATGCATTTCACCCACTGTTCAACCAGTCCCAGTGAGAAGAACCATGTAGCTCAGTTGGAAATTCAGAAATCATCTGTCTTCTGCATCATTCCCACTGGGAGCTGCAGACTGGCCATCTCGGAACAGAACTGAGTTTTTTGAGAATATTTTTTTCTCTGTCTTTTGTCACCCAAGCTGGAGTGTGATCTTGGCTCGCTGTAACCTTCATCTCCCTGGTTCAAGCAATTCTGCCTCTGCCTCCCAAGTATCTGGGATTACAGATGTTCCCCACCATGCCAAGCTACTTTTTGTATTTTTAGTAGAAATGGGGTTTCACCCCATCAATTAAACCATTTGGATACAACTATACGCACAAAATACGTATGTAACTACACAGATGGACAGAAGAAGATTCAGTAGTTAGATTTTTTTGTTGTTGTTGTTTATCCTCTCCAAATTGGATTACTAACCTCATGGTGGACCCTTTCAAGAAACAGTACTAAGAAAACATGCAGTTTCTAGGGTATAATAAGCAGTCATAGCTAGAAGACAAAAATAGATTTTCAAAGGAATCTATGTGCATCCAGTTCCTGAGATTCCATGAGTAAAACAGGTTTTCTGTTTATTTGTTTGTTTGTTTGTCTATCTGCTTCTTTCAAAACAAAGTTAGTCACACTTCCTCTGTTTTTTCCCAAGGTCCAAGGCGATCAGTAGTTATAACTTTGAAGGTGTGCGTTAACAGTAAAAGGCAAAATGGAAAAAAAATCAGTTGACTAAGAAGAAAATAAGCTTTTTTGTTAGAAAAACAATGTACACAAAAAGATACAAAGGCCATTTAAATATATATATAGCTTGAATACCCATCTTTAATTAAGCTGATTTTCAACCACAGGCTTTCTTTTTAAGAAGCACTTTTAAATATTATAGTATCTGACCTTAGACACACCAAATGGCTAATACTTCTCAATTTGAAACTCAAGAAGGGATAAAGAATATAGAAATTTTACCACTCTTTAAAGCATTTTTCATAAAGAAAGAGAATCCAGAAGTCTGGCTGGTAAAAGCTTTTACAATTTTGCTTACATATAAGGCTTGTGGCTTATCTTTTATCAAGCCATGGAGCCTTATATACCCTGATGTCTTGTTAAGAGAGAACAGACAAAAACAAGTTGCCCCACCTTAATAGATTAGCAAAAAGTTTAAGGTTTGGGGTAAATAAGCTTTTTCCAATTTGGGGTATGCATCTGAGGAGCATGTCCTGTGATAAGAAGACATGATCCATGAAGAAAGGACAGAGGAGAAAAAAGCTTTTTTTTTCCTCCAGAGTCTGAAGATCAGATGAGATCTACTGATTCAGGATACCCTTCAAAGGGAGGGCAGGGTCAAGATGGTTGGTTACCCATCTGGAGAGGGGGAAAAAATGGTATTTCTTCCCCCAAAAAAAGAGGTTTTCTTCCTTTTTCTGAACTGATATCTTTGAGTCCTGGCAATTTTTGCAGGTGTCACCTTAGATGAGAACTCAAGAAGGGATAAAGAATATAGTAATTTTACCACTCTTTAAACCAGTTTTCATAAAGAAAGAGTAGCATGTAGCATGTAGCAGGGAGGCCTAGTGGGTAAGAATATTTACATTTACCTATGAATTCCCTTATCTTCCCACTGTTGGTAACCTTTGGGTTCCCTAGACCTCATGTATGCCATGGATACAACCATGAACTCCTTTCATGAAGCAGGAAAGTGTGCTAATTGGAAGGAATTTGTTATGCTCATCTGTTTTGTGTCTCTAGACTTCCACTATTGTCTTTGTCTGAGTCCCTCAGATCTGGTTTTTCTTTCTAGGGCTTCAACTTAAAACTTGGCCTCAGGAAGATGTATAAACTCATAAAGTGACAGGTGACCCCTGCCAAATTGCAGCTAGCCTTCTGGTGGAAGGCATATTCTCAGTTTCTTCCCCTTCATAATCAGGTGAAGCTGTGAAACCAGGTCCTCCCTAACAAGAGAAAAAAGGGAGTCCTCAGAAGTGGAAACCTTACCTGATAAGGTGGTCCTCAGAAGGAGAAAAAAGGCAGCTAACCCCACACATACAAAAAGTCCCTGTATTCACCAGATTGTATTGGTTCTTTACATGATGGAGGAAAAAAAGTGCAGAGGGAAGGGGATTGCATGGCAGCCTGCTTTTCCATGGTAGAGTTTTATTCAAAAGTAACATAACGTCCTTTCAGAAGAGTTCACACACTCGGTTTAAATTCTGGAAAGCTTCTATATACCTGTCAGGGCTGTAAGAAAACTTGTCAAGATCCAAGATCTTCCTTAATTTGCCTTATATCCTGTTTAAAAAAAAAAAAAGAGGGCGGGGGGAACCTGGACCTTAATGGAGTCATATTCACCAGGAATCTGTTGTAGTAGCATGAGACTGAAAGCTGCCTAAAATGAGTGTTTCTAAGATTGGACAAGCTTGGAAGAGACCCTGAATAGAAAGGAGTTAAGGGAGTTGACTCCTCCACTGGAGGTACCTATGGCATTTGCTTCCCTATTTCCTTGGAGGGATTTTCTTTTGCATCCTCTGTGAGATGGGTGCTAAGTGGGTTGAATAAATTTTGTAATGTTAACAATGGTATAGATTACTCTCCAAGGCAAATCAAAAAGCCTACACATACGGAACCTAAGATCATTTAGAAACCACATTTTAGAAAAGGTTTAGCAACAGGATGGTATTGAAATTAATGCTTTATTTCTGAGACCAGGCTTCTTTTCTGTGCCTTAAGGTGTTTGGCACTAAGTTGGCAACCAAGGAAATGACAAGAACGTTTTCACCACTAATTTACGTAGAGATACCAAAGCAAGGTTTGCTTTGCCTGTGCACGTTCTAACCTTCCATTTTATACTTTTGATGACTAAGACAAATGCTCAGTCTACCAGTCATATTTTATCTGTGTTTTTGCAATAAAATACATTTTATATACAAAAGGAGAAAGCAGACATGGTAGTCTTGAAAGTAAGAAAGAAAGTGCAATAAGTACAACTTAATATCCTCATGCCAATACCTTAATGGGCTGTTGGAAACTGAAGCCAGTCTAGGGACCTTCAGGAAACCCTGAAATGTCATCTCAGCCAGATGTCTTTAGTTGTTTCAGTACCTCATTTTCATCCCAACCAAAGGATAGACCTTCATGGAGAAAAACTGAATTGGAGCAAAGTCAACATTGCAAACACCTAAGGGTGACAGGGAGTTAACAGAGTTCTCCTCAGTAAGCGTGTTCTTCACTTCTTAAGTCTGGCAGCCATGCTAGTCACTTTTCACTGGCTGACATTTTTTTCCTTCGTTTTGACTATTGTGGAGTTTACAAACTTTGAAAAAAGTACAGAAATAAGTGAGTGTACTTTTACTAACTCTTTCATGGATTACAGATAAGCCCCACAAAATGTCACAGAATCCTCTGCCAACTCAGCCTGGAAGGATGCACTTGGTTCATCCTATGTGTCTCAGATTGCACACCTGCCAAGGGGGAGCAAGGCACAGAATGGAGATGGTTTTGTGAGTTAGCACAACTACTGGCCACTGTACACAGCCAGACATTGTGGCTGCTGTGGAGTGGACAGCTCCTGACACTGGTGCAGCTGCTATTTCTGCACAAGGCTGTGATTGAACCAGGTGTAATGCAAACAGCTTCCACTGTAGGCATTAGAGATTATGGTGGTGCCCAAAAACTTGGCGATGCCAAAATCTGCATAATCACAAGGAGGACGTCACAGCCCTGACTTCAGAAGCCCCTAGGTCTGGGATACCCAAAATCTTCTCTCTTTCTTGTCACCAACAAAAGGATGAGCAAGAATGTATTTCAAATCTGTTGAAAAAAGTTGGTTTGCCTTGTGTTGATAGAAAGGGAAGGGTCCCTGGGGAGCCCCTGGTCCACATATAAGTGTCTCATCCCCACATAACATAAAAAGCAGGCTGGGGAAAAAAATTGGCTTCAGACCAATGTCCTGGGCCAAGCTGAGTCAAGTGTTCTCCATGAAACCCTGAAGATTAGGCACATAATTTCCCCTTTGCAGTCTCTAAAAGGTCTATATCCCAGCCTTATAGAAGACACATGGTTTGGGCTCCTTTCTCTGCTGGCAGAGAGCTTTATTTTTTCCCTTATTAAATTTTCACTCTAACCTTGCCTTTGTGATCACTGTATTCAGTCTTCTTGAAGTTAGAATGAAGAATTCTGGATGTTATCTCAGACAGTGAGCGACTGTTGCATCTTGGTGCATTGTTGAGAGTACAATGCGTTTTAGTGCATTGGTTAGAAACAAATAAAATTTATCAGATAGATAAGAGTGACCTTTAACTTTAACCCTTTACTTTTCTTTCTGAGGCTTCTTGTCTATTCCAAATCAGTTTTCTTTCATGGAGGGCTTAGCAATTACATGAGATGGAAAGAGTTCTTACTGCAGTTGAAGGTTTCCAATTGGGGCTACCCCTCAGTGTTATCTGAAGATCCTTGGACTAACTCCAGTCCTCAAGAGCCCATCAGCATGTGACCAAAAAGACTTCCAGTCTTTTCCTATTGCATTTTTCTTCTTTCTTCTCATGGTTATCATGTCTCATATCCATTCTTTGTATGCAATGCTGTGGATGTTTTTGTGACCTTGGGATATATTCTTGCTGGGTAGAGTCAGTCCGTGTCTTTGTAATAGGAATGTAATTCAAAATGTTGTTGCTTTGGTGATTTCCTAGAAACAGAGGGAATTCAAGATCTCTGTAAACTTTCTAGTAAGAACTTTCTGTCCCCAGTGACATTTGGATTGCTTCTTTCCTCTATGTAATAGTTCAGCTTTGTCCAATAAATTTAAAGTGTCTTTATGAGGCAAGTGAATTTCTTATGCTGGAGGGGATGCTATAGGAACAACCTATCAACCCTCAAACATCTCCTTCCAACTTTTGCCTGAAAAGAATTTGATGTCAGAATTTTTGTAGCTCTCTGACACAAACCTCCAGTTTTCCAATTCTTTTCCCTTTTGTATCCCTCTCTCAGAGATGATGCCCATGTTGTATTTGTAGACAGAAAAACTCCACTTTTAGCACCAAGGAGGAAGCCATCCCAATAAGATATATATCAGCTTCATTTCTGCCCCCATAAAAAATAGGGCAGCCATTTAATTCTTATACCTTTTTGAGGCACATGTTTTGCATTCAACTATATTGATATTTAAACCAAAAAAAAAATGAATTTTATATTTAGAAGTTAATGAGTCCCATTCTGTGAGTTTCTGATTTTTCACTTGGCCATAGCAAGGAGAGTCAGAAATAGTATTAGAACATTCCCTGCATTAAAGGGTCTTGCCTAAGTCCAACTAATATGTAATGTCTCTCAGGGCTCTAGGGCACCTTGACAGGATTTTGAGCTGAGTGGGTCTAGGAATCCACCAGTGCAGAAAGCTAGGGTTTGGGGCTGGTAAGCATGACTAATCCTGCCATCTAGCTTCTTTGGGACCATGGGTAAATGTCATGCTTGTGTCAATGGGGGTGACAGCTATGACAGTTGCCAGAACCCAGAGAACAGGTGGAAATAGGAGAAGGGATACACCCTTTCTTGTTTTCTCTGCATGCCAGGCCACACCAAAAAAGAAGGGAACTGAGAGACCTTGTCTCTCCTCTCTTTCTAGATGGGTAAGAAATCATCATCTGTAGTTACTTCAAATGCATTCTTCTTTGACTGTGAAATTCAGAAGAGAAAACAGCTTATATTTTATTGCCCAAGGTCACAGCCATAATATGGACAGGAGGTCTGGCCTCCTCTGGGAAGCATTAATTATAATACTATCCAACAACTAGATCTTTCTTTGCCTTGTGAGATAAATCAAATCATTATAAACATTGTACAGTTGACTTTGCCTTCTTAGCACTTTATTAGGCAAGCCTACAAAGGATAGTTTACCAAAGTCAAAGTGATAAACCCTTGGGGAACCCTCAAATGCAACTTCTGGGTGCCCTACCTGCCCCACTTATTATGGGATCCTAGTAGCCAAATCAGTAGCTCCTCTGGTTGTGTCCTCAACATTATTGCTACCCCTACAGGAGATGCCTGATGATGTACATGGTGCCACTATAGTTCAAGTTTCTTTCTCATTGCACTACCTTAGACAAATAAAGGAGGACCTGCGAAGGTTTTCTGATGACCCTGGCAGATATATAGAGTTCTTCCAAAATTTAACCCAAGTGTTTAATCTTCCATGTGAAAATCTTGTTACTTTAAGCCAAACTTTAACTGCTGTTGTGAAACAGGCAGCCTCTGATATCAGAAGAAATTTCTGAAATAGGTCCTATCTAAAGATCTTTCTAATTTTTCTCACTCTCAAGTTAAAACTTTGCAGTATATAAATGACATGCTTCTCTGTGCCCCAACCACAAAGTTCTCAGGAAGGCACTAAGACTTGCCCCAGTTTCTTAGCTGAAAGCGAATATAAAGCCTAAAGCTCAGTTCTGTCATACTTCAGTACAGTGCCTGGGTCTAGTCTTATCAGAAAGAGCCAGAGCACCAGATGAGGAAATGATCAAGTCTGTTTTCTTTAACACTTAAGGGGATTATTGAGCATTACTAAATTTTATAAAGTGTGGGTACCTGAGTATAGTGACAAACAATTCATTTTAATACTACCTTATATATATATAGAAGAAATATTGAAGCAGGTAGAACCCACTCCTTAACTTGGGAAGCCAAAACTCAAAATGTTTGAGCCAGCTAAAGGAAGCCTTACTTAAAGCAATAGCCTTCATTCATCCCATAGATAAGGTATATAATCTCTATGTATTAGAAAAGAAGGACATAGCTCTAGGAGTTTTGAATGAGGCTCAAGGTTCAATTCAACACCCACTGGGTTACCTAAGGAGGAGTTTAACTTTATGGATAAAAATTGCCGTACAGACTCTGAGTAGTTGCAATAGTGGCTTTGCTGGTGCCAGGGGCCACCAGGTTAATCACAGGGAATAACTACATTGTTTGGACGCTACACAGTAGAGCAGGACTGATGTTTTCTAAGGGAAGTCACTGGCTAATGGACAATTGCCTTCTCCAATATAAAGCTTTGTTTATAAAGAGATATGCAATCCAGTTAAAAACCTGCATTTGAATGGGCTCAACCACTTTCTCCCAAAGGAAACTGAAAAACCTGAACATTATTGTGAACCAAGATTTCTGCAAACTTGTAAAATAAATTATAAGGATCACTGTTTGTATTCTCTGAAAAGTTTTGATTAATAAAAACAATTTTCTTAAAATGTGCTCTACTTAGTTAAAAGTGGATACCAAGCTATTTATATATTCAAAATCCTTTATAATTCTCCCTTTATAAATCTTGTATTTTGGGAAAAGTTTTTTTCTCACTTAACTGAATTACTTTTCCAAATATATCTGGCCATTTTTGATGTGTGCATACAAGACCCTAAAATAATTTCTGGTGGCCTGAGACTCCTTGGGAAAACAGAAATAGTACCACAGATCACATTTTGAAATATATATATATATATGTTTTCCTCATGGAAATTCTGGAATTAGAGGCAGGTAAGTCCATCCCAAAATCTATCTTTGTCATCTGGCTATGCTTGTTTATTAGGCCCTTGAAACTGTTTTCCTAGCCCTGTTCTTAAAGGGCCACACCAGGATAGTGCAATTGGGAAATTAGGAAATAAAAGATCTGATTAATACTGGGTCAGATCTTCTGTTTTTCTGCATTGTTATATATGTGTTACATGTGTGATGTCTATTTTTTTTAAGAAAAAAAAAGCTCTAATTAATTGACTTAATTGACTAAATTAAGGAGAAGTGCTTTAATCAATGTATTTAAAGGAAAAATAAAAGCTGTGGTACATTTCACTTAATGTGACTTTAATCCTTCAGGAACAAAAACAGCCTAGAGATTATTGGTAAAGTGGAGATGTAATCAAGATGTAAATAGGTAGTCTAAATTATGCTGGTCAGATACTAACCATGCCAAATGTTTCAAGGTTGTAAACTGCTTCTTTGGACTTTAAGAACTGTCTAAACTGCCTGCTTCACAATTGTTAAGGGCTGGGGATGTATGGAAGTAATCACACCCCTAGCTATGCTCGAAAAAGTTGAACTTTATCTACATCTGGTGTACACTTAAAACAACTCACCATGTTTTACATTCAAGTTAAGAATTGCTAAGAATTACAATTATAATATGTAATTTAAACTACTAAAAAATTACATGAAATATAGGAAAGAACAGTAAAATGTGGTTTGGTAAAAGATTATAAAAAGGCATAAATATGTACATTTTACCTAGAAATAAAGGACTGTCTTATGTTAGATAAAATAAAGCAAAAGGTTTAAATGAATGATAAAATAAAATTGTAAAAATCAATCTTGCAAAAGAAAATCAGTGTGTGAACGTGTTGACCTAATTTAAAAAGATATTAAATAGTTTTTCTGTAAATTAGCATTAAAATAAAAAGCATAACAAGTTTTTCTGAAGATCTTTATTCAGTCTATCATTGATGGACATTTGGGTTACTTGCAAATCTTTGCTATTGTAAATAGTATTGCAATAAACATACGTGTGTGTGTTTCTTTATAGTAGAATAATTTAAAATCCTTTGGGTATATACCCAGTAATGTGATTGCTGGATCAAATGTTGTTTCTGGTTCTAGATCATTGAAGAATTACCATAGTGTCTTCCGTAATGGTTAAACTAATTTACATTCCCACCAACTGAGTAAAAGTATTCCTATTTCTCCACATCTTCTCTGACATCTGTTGTTTCCTTACTTTTTAAAAATCACCATTCTAATTGGCATGAGATGGTATCTTATTGTGGTTTTGATTTGCATTTCTCTAATGACCAGTGATGATGAGTTTTTGTAATATAATGCCAGCCACATAAATGTCTTTTTTTGACAAGTGTTTTTTCATGTCCTTTTCGATGGAGTTTTTTTTTTTTTTTTTCTTGTACATTTGTTTCAATTCCTTATAGTTTCTGAATATTAGACTTTTGTCAGATAAGTAGCTTGTAAAAATTTTCTTCCATTCTGTAGGCTGCCTGTTTACTCTGATAATACTTTCTTTTGCTGTGCAGAAGCGCATTTGTCAATTTTGGCTTTTGTTGCAACTGTTTTTGGTGTTTTAGTCATAAAGATTTTGCCCATACATATGTCCTGTATGATATTGCCCAGGTTTCCTTCTAGGGTTTTTATGGCTTTGGGTTTTACATTTAAGTCTTAAATCCAGCTTTAGTTAAGTTTTGTATAAGGTGTAAGGAAAGGATCAAGTTTCAGTTTTCTACATATGGCTAGCCAGTTTTCCCAGCATAATTTATTAAATAGGAAATCATTTCCTCATGATTAATAGTTGTAGATGTGTAGTGTTATTTCTGAAGCTTCTGTTATGTTCCTTTATATCTGTTTCGGTACCAGTACCATGCTATTTGGTTATTGTAAACTTACAGTATAGTTTGAAGTCAGGTAGCATGATGCCTCCAGCTTTGCTCCTTTTGCTTAAAATTGTCTTGGTTCTATGGACTCGTTTTTGTTTCCATGTGAAACTTAAAGTATTTGTTTTTTATTCTTCAAAGAAAGTCAGTGTTAACTTGATGGGAATAGCCTTGAATCAATAAATTACCTTGGTTACTGTGGCCATTTTCATGAAATTGATTCATCCTATCCATTAGTATGGAATGCTTTTCCATTTGTTTGTGTCCTCTCTTATTTCCTTTAGTAGTGTTTTGAAGTTCTCTTTGAAGAGGTCCTTCATGTCCCTTGTAAGTTTTTTTCCTATGTATTTTATTCTCTTTGTAACATCAGTGAATGACAGTTCACTCATGATTTGGCTCTCTGTTTCTTTATTGCTGGTGTATACTAATGCTTATAATTTTTGCAAATTGATTTTTTTATCCTGAGAATTTGCTGAAGTTGCTTATCAGCTTAAGGAGTTTTGGGGCTGAGACTATATGGTTTCCTGAAAACACAACCCTGTCACCTGCAAACAGAGATAATTCGACTTCCTTTTTTTTTTTTTTTTTTTTTATTTGAATATCCTTTATTTCTTTGTCTTGCCTGATTGCCCTGGCCAGAACTTCCAATACTATGTTGAATAGGAGTGGTGAGAGAGGACATCTTTGTCTTGTGTTGGTTTTCAAAGAGAATGCTTCCAACTTTTGCCCATTCAGTAGAGGGTTTGTCTTAAATAACTCTTATTATTTTGAGATACATTTCAGCAGTACCTAATTTATTGGGTGTTTTTAGCATAAAGTGTTGCTGAATTAAATCAAAGGCCTTTTCTTTGTCTATTTGACATAATCATGCGGGTTTTTTCATTGGCTCTGTTTATGCGATGGATTAGATTTATTGATTTTGGTATGTTGGACCAGTCTTGCATCTCAGGGATGAAGCCCCCTTGATTATGGTGGATAAGAACTTTGATGTACTGCATCATTGGCTTTGCAATATTTTATTAAGGATTTTTGCATCAATATTCATCAGAGATAATGACCTAAAATTTTCTTTCTTTGTTGTGTCTCTGCCATGTTTTGATAACAGAATAATAATGCTGGCCTCATAAAATGAGTTATGGACAAATCCCTCTTTTTCTATTGTTTGGAATAGTTTTAAAAAATGGTATCAGCTCCTCTTCGTACCTCTGGTTGAATGTGGCTATGATTCCATCTTGTCCTGGGCTCTTTTGATTGGTAGGCTATAATTACTGCTTCGTATTCAGAGCTTGTTATTCATCTATTCAGTGATTCTACTTCTTCCTTTTTTAGTCTTGGGAGAGTGTAGGTGTCCAGAAATTTATCCATTTCTTTTAGAATTTCTAGTTTGTTTAGAGATGTTTATATTATTATCTGATGGTAGTTTGTGTCTCTGAGGGAACAGTGATGTTATCCTTTTTCTCATTTTTTATTGTGTCTATTTGATTTTTCTCTCTTTTCTTCTGTATTAGTCTAGCTAGTGATCTATTTTGTAAATCTTTTCAAAGAAACAGCTTCTCGATTCACTGATGTTTTGAAGGGTTTTCATGTCTCTATCTTCTTTAGTTATGCTCTGAACTTAGATATTTCATGTCTTCTGCTAGCTTTTGAGTTTGTTTGTTCTTGCTTCTCTAGTTCTTTCAATTGTGATGTTAGGGTGTCAAATTTAGAAAAATCAGGTGTCTTTCCAGTTTTCTGATGTGGGAATTTAGTACTACAAGTTCCCCTCTTAGCAATGCTTTAGCTATGTTTCAGAGGTTCTGATATGCTGTTTCTTTGTTCTCAATGGTTTCACAGAACTTCACTATTGCTGTCTTAATTTTATTATTTACACCATAGTCATTCGGGAGAATGTTCTTCAATTTCCACGTAGTTGTGTGGATTGGAGTGAGTTTCTTAATCCTGAGTTCTAATTTGATTGCACTGTTATCTGACAGAATATTTATTATGATTCCCATTCTTTTGCATTTCTGAGGACTGTTTTACTTCCAATTATGTGGTCAATTTTGGAGTAAGTGCCATGTAGCCCTGACAAGAATGTATATTCTGTTGATTTGGGGTAGAGAGTTCTGTAGATGTCTACTAGATCACTTGATCTGCAGCTGAGTTTAAGAGGTGAATATCCTTATTAATTTACTGTCTCATTGTTCTGTTTAATATTGTCAGTGTTGTGTGAAAGTCTCCCACTATTATTGTATGGAAGTCTAAGTGTCTTTCTAGGTCTCAAAGAACTTGCTTTATGAATCTGGATGTTCCTGTATTGGGAGTATGTGTATATATATATTTTTTGCATTTTTTTATTATTATACTTTAAGTTCTAGGGTACATGTGCACAACATGTAGGTTTGTTACGTGTGTATACGTGTGCCATATTGTAGTGCTGCATCCATTAACTTGTCATTAACATTAGGTATATCTCCTAATGCTATCCCTCCCCGAAGCCCCCTCTCCACAATAGGACCCAGTGGGTGATGTTCTCCTTCCTGTATCCAAGTTATCTCACTTTTCAATTCTCACCTATGGGTGAGAACATGCGGTATTTGGTTTTCTGTTCTTGTGATAGTTTGCTAAGAATGATGGTTTCCAGCTGCATCCATGTCCCTACAAAGGCACAAACTCATCCTTTTTGATGGCTGCATAGTGTTCTATGGTGTATATGTGCCACATTTTCTTAATCCAATCTGTCACTGATGGACATTTGGGTTGATTCTAAGTCTTTGCTATTGTGAAAAGTGCTGCAATAAACATACTTGTGCATGTTTCTTTATAGCAACATGACTTCAAATCCTTTGGGTATATCCCAGTAATGGAATGCCTGGGTCAAATGGTATTTCTAGTTCTAGATACTTGAGGAATTGCCACACTGTTTTCCACAATGGCTGAACTAGTGTACAGTCCCACCAACAGTGTAAAAGTGTTCCTATTTCTCCACATCTTCTCCAGAACCTGTTGCTCCCTGATTTTTTAATGATTGCCATTCTAACTGGTGTGAGATGGTATCTCATTGTGGTTTTGATTTGCATTTCTCTGATGGCCAGTGATGATGAGCATTTTTTCATGTGTCTGTTGGCTGTGTGAATGTCTTCCTTTGAGAAGTGTCTGTTCATATACTTTGCCCAGTTTTGATGGGGATGTTTGTTTTTCTCTTGTAAATATCATTGAATTCTTTATAGGTTCTGGCTTTTAGCCCTTTGTCAGATGAGTAGATTGCAAAAATTTTCTCCCATTCTGTAGGTTGACTGTTAGCTCTCAGGGCAGTTTCTTTTGCTGTGCAGAAGCTCTTTAGTTTAATTAGATCTCATTTGTCAATTTTGGCTTTTGTTGCCGTTGCTTTTGGTGTTTTAGACATGAAGTCCTTGCTCATGCCTATGTCCTGAATCATATTACCTAGGTTTTCCTCTGGGATTTTTATGATTTTAGGTCTAACATTCAAGTCTCTAATCCATCTTGAATTAATTTTCGTATAAGGAGTAAGGAAGAGATCCAGTTTCTGCTTTCTACTTATGGCTGGCCAATTTTCCCAGCACTGTTTATCAAACAGAGAATCCTTTCCCCATTTCTTGTTTTTCTCAGGTTTGTCAAAGATCAAATCGCTGTAGATGTGTGGTATTATTTCTGAGGACTCTGTTCTGTTCCACTGGTCTATATCTCTGTTTTGGTACCAGTACCATGCTGTTTTGGTTACTGTAGCCTTGTAGTATAGTTTGAAGTCTGGTAGCGTGATGCCTCCAGCATTGTTCTTTTGACTTAGGATTGTCTTAGCAATGTGGGGTCTTTTTTGGTTCCATATGAACTTTAAAGCAGTTTTTTCCAATTCTGTGAAGGAAGTCATTGGTAGTTTAATGGGGATGGCATTGAATCTATCAATTACCTTGGGCAGTATGGCCATTTTCACAACATTGATTCTTCCTATCCATCAGCATGGAATGTTCTTCCATTTGTTTGTATCCTCCTTTGTTTCACTGAGCAGTGGTTTGTATTTCTTTTTGAAGATGTCCTTTACATCCCTTGTAAGTTGGATTCCTAGTTATTTTATTCTCTTTGAAGCTATTGTAAATCACAGTTCATTCATGATTTGACTCTCTGTCTGTTACTGGTGTATAAGAATGCTTGTCATTTTTGCCCTTCGATTTTGTATCCTGAGACTTTGCTGAAGTTGCTTATCAGCTTAAGGAGATTTTGGGTTGAGACTATGGGGCTTTCTAAATATACAATCATGTCATCTGCAAACAGGGAAAATATGACTTCCTCTTTTCCTAACTGAATACCCTTGATTTCTTTCTCTTGCCTGATTGCCCTAGCCAGAACTTCCAACACTATGTTGAATAGGAGTGGTGAGAGAGGGCATCCCTGTCTTGTGCCACTTTTCAAAGGGAATGCTTCTAGGTTTTGCCCATTCAGTATGATATTGTCTGTGGGTTTGTCATAAATAGCTCTTATTATTTAGAGATTCATTCCATCAATTTATTGAGAGTTTTTAGCATGTGTTGTTGAATTTTGTCAAAGGCCTTTTATGCATCTATTGAGATAATCATGTGGTTTTTGTCTTTGGTTCTGTTTATATGCTTGATTACACTAATTGATTTGTGTATGTTGAACTAGCCTAGCATCCCAGGGATGAAGCACACTTGATCACGGTTTTTGATGTGCTGCTGGATTTGGTTTGCCAATATTTTATTGAGGATTTTTGCTTCGATGATCAACAGGGATATTGGTTAAAAATTCTCTTTTTTTGTTGTTGTATCTACCAGGCTTTGGTATCGGTATGATGTTGGCCTCATAAAATGAGTTAGGGAGGATTCCCTCCTTTTTTATTTGTTGGAATAGTTTCAGAAGGAATGGTACCAACTCCTCCTTGTACCTCTGGTAGAATTTGGCTATGAATCCGTCTGGTCCTGGACTTTTTTTGGTTGGTAGGCTATTAACTATTGCCTCAATTTCAAAGTCTGCTATTGATCTATTCAGGGATTCAACTTCTTCCTGGTTTAGTCTTAGGAAAGTGTATCTGGGGCCGGGCGCGGTGGCTCAAGCCTGTAATCCCAGCACTTTGGGAGGCCGAGACGGGCGGATCACTAGGTCAGGAGATTGAGACCATCCTGGCTAACATGGTGAAACCCCGTCTCTACTAAAAAATACAAAAAACTAGCCGGGCGAGGTGGTGGGCGCCTGTAGTCCCAGCTACTCAGGAGGCTGAGACAGGAGAATGGCCCAAACCCGGGAGGCGGAGCTTGCAGTGAGCTGAGATCCGGCCACTGCACTCCAGCCTGGGCGACAGAGCGAGACTCCGTCTCAAAAAAAAAAAAAAAAAAAAAAAAAAAAAGAAACTGTATCTGTCCAGGAATTTATCCATTTCATCTAGGTTTTCTAGTTTATTTGCACAGAAGTGTTTATAGTATTCTCTGATGGTAGTTTGTATTTCTGTGGGGTCAGTGGTGATATCTCTTTTATCATTTTTTATTGCATCTATTTGATTCTTCTCTCTTTGCTTCTTTATTTGTCTTGCTAGAGGTCTATCAATGTTGTTGATGTTTTCAAAAAGCCAGCTCCTGGATTTATTGATTTTTTAGAGGGTTTTTTGTGTCTCTATCTCCTTCAGTTGTGCTCTGATCTTAGCTCCTTCTTGCCTTCTGCTAGCTTTTGAATGTGTTTGCTCTTGCTTCTCGAGTTCTTTTAATTGTGATATTAGAGTGTCAATTTTAGATCTTTCCAGCTTTCTCTTGTGGGCATTTAGTGCTATAAATTTCCCTCTACACACTGCTTTAAATGTGTCCCAGAGATTCTGGTATGTTGTATCTTTGTTCTCATTTGTTTTAAAGAACATCTTTATTTCTGCCTTCATTTTGTTATGTACCCAGTAATCACTCAGGAGCAGGTTATTCAGTTTCCATGTAGTTGAGCGGTGTTGATTGTTTCTTAGTCCTGAGTCACAGTTTGATTGCACTGTGGTCTGTGAGACAGCTTGTAATAATTTCTGTTCTTGTACATTTGCTGAGGAGTGCTTTACTTCCAACTATGTGGTCAATATTGGAATAAGTGTGATGTCGTGCTGAGAAGAATGTATATTCTGTTGATCTGGGTTGGAGAGTTCTGTAGATGTCTATTAGGTCCACTTGGTGCAGAGTTGAGTTCAATTCCTGGATATCCTTGTTAACCTTCTATCTTGTTGATCTGTCTAATGTTGACAGTGAGGTGTTAAAGTCTCCCATTATTATTGTATGGGAGTCTAAGTCTCTTTGTAAGTCTCTAAGGACTTGCTTTATGAATCTGGGTGCTCCTGTATTGGGTGCGTATGTATTTAGGATAGTTAGCTCTTCCTGATGAATTGATCCCTTTTCCATTATGTAATGGCCTTCTTTGTCTATTTGGATCTTTGATGGTTTAAAGACTGTTTTATCAGAGACTAGGATTGCAACCCATGCTTTTTTTTTGTTTTCCATTTGCTTGGTAGATCTTCCTCCTGGAAAGGGTGCTGAAGCAAGGGAGCTAAGTGGTCCCACTCAGTAGGTCCTACTCAGTAAGATTGGTTCAAGATTGGTTCAACTAACACAAATGAGTAAATGTAATCCATCACATAAACAGAATAAATGACAAAAACCACAAGATTATGTCAATAGATGCAGAAAGACCTTCAATAAAATTCAACCTTGCTTCATGGTAAAACTGTCAATAAACTAGGTATTGATGGAACATATCTCAAAATAATAAGAGCTTTTTATGCAACATCCATACACAATATCATATTGAATGGGCAAAAGCTGGTAGCATTCCCTTTAAAAGCAGGCACAAGACTACGATGCCTTCTCTCATCACTCCTATTCAACATAGTATTGGAAATTCTGGCCATGTGCAATCAAACCATGTAACTAATTTATATCCCATAAATTTATTATGGAAAGAATTAAAAAATAAAAATTGTTTAAAGGCTTAAACAACTCTTCTTCAAAAACACATAAAAAGAAATTCAACAATGGTCATTATTAGAAATTGCAAATTAAAACCATAGAAATTGCAAATTAAAACCTTACACACATTAGTATAGCCAATATTTAAAAAAAAAAAAAAAAAGAAGAAGACATCTTAGTAAACTTGTGAATAAAGGGAAAAGTACAATGGTAAAGGAATTGTATAAAGCAGTATAGTAGCCCCTCAAAAATTAAAATGTATTGAACTGAGTGCAGTGCTTTATGACTGTTACTCCACTTACATGAGAGGCTGAGGCAAAAGAATCACTTTAATCACTTTAACTTAAATTTTCAAGAGACAAACAAAACAACCGAATTAGAAAGGGGCAAAGGATAGGAACAGACACTTCTCAAAAGAAGACATTCACACAGCAAAAAGCCACAAAAAAGTACCTCAACATCACTGATCATTAGAGAAATGCAAATCAAAATGACAATGAAATATCATCTCATGCTAGTCAGAATGGCAGTTATTAAATATGGTGGTAATGTCTGGAATTTTAGTGTACCCAAATAGCATACATTGTGCCCAATACCCGGTATTTTATTTATCACTCTTCTCTCACCTTCCTCATCTCCAAGTTTCCAATGTTTATTATACCACTTTATATGCTTTTGAGTACCCATGTCTCAGATCCCACTTATAAGTGAGACTATGTGTTATTTGATTTTCCAATCTTGAGTTACTTCACTGAAAATAATGTTCTCCATATTTATCCAAGTTTCTGCACAACAACTTCTTCTATTTTTGCTATGGCTATCTAAATTCTATTGTATATAAGTAGTATATTTTCTTTATCTATTCAGTGGTTGATGAGCACCTGGGGTGATTCTGTATCTTTGCAATTGGAAATTGTGTCGCAATAACCATTCACATGCAGGTTGATATTTGTTATATAATAATTTATTTGTTGGGGGTAGGAAGCCAATAGTGAGATTGTTAAATTGGATGTTAGATTTATTTTTTTTTAAGGAATCACCATACTATTTTCTATTAATTCTTATTCATTGTTGGTGAGAATATAAATTAGTACAGTCGCTATAAAAATTGTGAAGAATAAATATTTTTTACAGAATCATACATAGAACTACTAAATTCTGCTATTTTGCTTTGGGTATTAATTCAGATTGTACTAGTTACATTCTTATGAGCAACTTGAAAGCATCAACTTTATATCACATTTGTGCAAATATATATTGCTTTTAGAATTTTTAATAATGCCATTCTGGATGGGGTAAGTTGATATAACATGGTTTTATTTTGCATTTCTGTGATGATTAGTGGTGTTGAGCATTTCTTCATTTGTGGTGAGCATTCATATATTTTCTTTTGAGAAATATTTGTTCATGTTATTTGTTGATATTTTAATGAGTATACTTGTGTTTGTTTTCTTTCTGCTTTGCTTTAGTATTTTTTATTTTAGCAAATATTAATTTAAAATTTTTACTTATATTTGCTGATTAAACAAATTTAATTAAATATTATTTGTTGAATACATAATTTGCAAATGTTATCTCCTATGGCTACTTCTTTATTTAATTTTTCATCTTGCATTAATTCACTTAATGTCCTCTAACTGCATTAAATTGTCTCTAAAATTTCAGACATCAGTACCTGACATTGAGATTAAATGTAAATAATTTACTCTGTTGATAATTTTATTTGCTATGAAGATTTTTAGTTTAGTTAGCTTCCATGTATTTATTTTTGTGTCTTTGCATTTTCTTTCAGGGCTTTAATCATGAAGTTTTTGCCTAGATCAACATCAAGTAGAGCCATTCCTGTTTTCTTTTAGGACATTTTTGATTTTGTATCTTCCATTTAAACCTTTAATCCATGTTGTTGTAATGTATACATGTAACAAAAGGCAGAGATCCAGTTTTCTTCTACATATAATGCAACTTAATGAATAGGGTACAAATTCTCTTTTTTATATTTTGTCTCTTTTATCAAAAATCAGCTGCTGATACCATTTGACTATATTTCTTGCTCTCTGTTCTGTTCCTTTGGACTGTGTGTTTATTTTTACAGCAGTTTCCATGATGTTTTTGTTACTATAACCTTGCATTAAAATGTGACATTCTGTAATGAGATAACATAATCCTCCAGATTTTTTTTTCTTAGAATTGCTTTGGCTTTTAGGGCTCTTATTGGTTCCACATAATTTATAATTATTTTTTCTATATTTCTAAAAACGACATTGGTATGCTAGATAGATATAGCATGAAATCTACAGATTGCTATGTTCGGCCTGGTTATGTTTACATTAATTTTTGTTTAAATCCATAAGCATAGGATACAGTTCTATTTGTTTGTCTTACAAAATTTTTGATCAGTGCTTTGTAGTTTTCCTAGTAGAGATCTTTCACTTGCCTGGCTAAGTATATTCCCAGGTATTTTTAGAAAACGTTTTGTTTTCTGCTTTTTGTTTTTTTGTTTTTTTTTGCTGTTGAGACAATTTCTCTTTTGTTGCCCAGGCTGGAGTGCAATGGCATCATCTCGACTCACTGCAACTTTCCTGTCCTAAGTTCAAGCGATTCCCCTGCCTCAGCCTCCTGAGTAGCTGGGATTGCAGCATAGGCCACCACGCCGGTCTATTTTCGTCTTCTTAGTAGAGAGGGGGTTTTCCCAGGTTGGTCAGGCTGGTCTGGAATTCCCGACCTTGGGTAATCCATCAGCCTTGGCCTCCCAAAGTGCTGGGATTAAAGACACGAGACACTGCGCCCCGGCAGAAAATATTTATAAAAAGGATTGCATTCATGATCTATTTCCAGCTTGGTGATGCCATTCTGGATGGGGTAAATTGATGTAACATAGTTTTATTTTGCATTTATCTGATGATTCGTGGTGTTGAGCATTTCTTCATTTGTAGTGAGCATTCGTATATTTTGATATTTAGCAGTGCTACTGATTTTGGTAAATTAATTTTGTAACCTAAAAGTTTACTAAATTAATCAAATCTAGAAATCTTGAATGAGCCCCTAGGGTTTCTAGGTAAAAGATTGTATCATCAAAGAACAGAGATAGTTTGACTATTTTTTAAAATTTGGTGACCATTATTATTTTTTCTTGCCTGATTGGTCTGAATAAGATTTCCAGTCCTGTTTTAATAGAAGTGGTGAAAGAAGCATCCTTTTCTTTTTTCAGTTTTTAGAAAAAATATTTCAATATTTCCCCATTTACTATGAAATTGATTATAGTTTTATTACATATGCTATTTCTCATTTTGAGATTTTTTTTTTCTAAGTATAGTTTGCTGACAGTTATCATTGTTAAGCAATGCTGGATTTTATTGAATGCTTTTTCTGCTTTTTCTGCACCTGTTAAGATGATCATATGTTTCTGTTTCTAATTTTATTTATGTGATGAATCACATTTACTGACTTGTGTGTATATAGTTCTGCATCCCTGGAATAAAACCAATTTTATCATGGTAAATGGTCTTTTTGATATTATGTTAGATTTGGTTTGCTAATATTTTAATAAGAATGTTTGAATCTTATTTCCATGTGAGATACTGGTCTGTAGTTTTGTATTTATATTATGTTTTTATTCTGGTGTTGTTTTCAGATGATTCTGACTTACAGAATGACCAGGTTAGGATTCCCTCATTCTCAGTAATTTGGAATAGTTTCACTAAAATTGATATGAGTTCTTTGCATGTCTACTAGAATTTAGGTGTGAATTCATCTGGTCCTTGGGAGATTCTTCATCTCACTGATTATTACCAGTCTGTGATATCCATCTTGTTCTGATTAAATTAAGAAGGTTGTATGGGTTCTGAAATTTTTCAGATTTCTTTACAATTTCTAGTGCGTATACATATAGGCTATATTATAGTATCCTCTAACAATCTTACAAACTTCTGGGGAATCAGTTTTCATGTCTTCATTTTTAATTCTAATTGATCTTCTTTGAACCTCCTCTCTTCTTTTTTAATCTGTAGATAGTATTCTATCAATTATGTTTATCTTTTTCATAAATTTGCTACTTTTATTGTTGTTTCAATTTTATTCTGCTCTAAACATTCTTATTTTTTCTTCTACTCACTTTGGGTTTGGTTTGTTCTTGTTTCTCTTATTCTGTGAGTTGTGATGTTAGGTTGTTAGTTTGTGCTATTTCTGACCTTTTGATGTAAGTGCTTAATGCTATAGACTTTTGTAATGCTACATTTCTGTATTCTGGATGTTTTGATAATTTGATCAACTGTCATCAGTAATTTCAATTTAAAAATTTATTTTATTTTATTGTTCTTTTAGCTTTTAAGTTCAGGGGTACAAGTACAGGTCGGTTACATAGGTAAATAAGTGTCATGGGGGTGTATTGTGCAGATAATTTTTCACCCAGCGATTAAGCCTAGTACCTCAGTGTTGTTCTCTTTGTGTGTCTATATCTTCTCATCATTTAGCTACTACATATAAGTAGGATCATATAGTATTTTGTTTTCTGGTCTTGCATTAGTTGGCAAGGAATAACTGTCTCAGCTGCAGTCGTGTTTCTACAAAGGAAATGATCTCATTCTTCATTATGGCTGCATAATATTTCATGGCATATATGTACCATATTTTCTTTATCCAGTATATCATTGTTAACCAAAAAATAATTCAGGAGCAAATTTATTTTCACATATTTGTATAATTTTGAGAATTTCTTTTATAATAGATTTTTAAATTTGATATGCTGTTGTCAACATAAATTCTATATAAAGTTTTGATGCTTTTAGTTTATTGAGACTTAGTTTGTGACCTATTATATGGTCTATCTTGGAAAATACATTATTACATGTGATAAAAAATGCATATTTTTGCAGATTTTTGAAAATCTACTGTAAATATCTGTTATTTTTTTTTGTTCAAAAGGTAATTTCAGTTCAGTGTGTGTTGACTTTCTCCCTTAATGATCTGTGTAGGAATTTCAATCAAATGTCAAAGTTTTACACTATTATTGTGTTGTTCTGTTTTTTATTAGATCTGATGGTAATAAGTCTGGGACCTCCAGAGTAGAGTGCATATATATTTAGGGTTGTTATATTTTTCTTGTTTAACTGATCACTTTATAATGTTATTTATTTTGTATTATCATTGCTTTAAAGTCTGTTTTATCTGATATAAGAGTAGCTATTCTTGCCCACTTTTTGTTTGTTTTTTTTATAAAATGCTGTTTTCAGCCAGGCCTGGTGGCTCAAGCCCGTAATCGCAGCACTTTAGGAGGCCAAGGCAGGCAGACGATGAGATCAGGAGATCGAGACCATTCTAGCTAACACAGTGAAACCCATTTCTACAAAAAAATACAAAAAATTAGTTGGGCATGGTGGCACATACCTGTAGTCCCAACTACTCAGGAGGCTGAGGCAAGAGAACTGCTTGAACCCAGGAGGTGGAGGATGTAGTGTGCCAGAGGTTGGAGTGAGCCAAGATCGCGTCATTGCCCTCCAGCCTTGCTGACAGAGTAAGACTCTGTCTCAAAAAAACAAAAAACAAAATAAAATGCTGTTTTCTACTTCTGAACCTTGAGTCTATAATGATCTTCATACATTAAGTGGGTCTCTTAAAGGTAGATATTTGGTTTGTGAATTATAAAATTTATGCAATCAACATATATCTTTAAGTGAGTTATTTATTTACATTATAATCCTAATATTGAGATATCAATTACTGCTGAAGTCATTCTGTCAGTTTTTAGGGATTACTTTGTTTTTTTTACATTGTGTTATTGTTTATATACTCTTTGTGTATTATGCTCTCAAAACTTTTTATTATGGTATGTAGCAATCATTTTCCTCAAAATTTAGAACTTCTTTTAGCATTTCTTATAAAACTGATTTAGTGGTGACAAATTTTTTCTTGCAAACACTATTTGGTCTTCATTTATAAAAATTATGTTTCCAATCTTTCAAAACAAAACAGAACAAAAATTTTGGCTGACAGTTATTACCTTTAAAGGAACTAAGGACATTAAGTTCTCAAAAATAAAGAGTAAACTTTTCCATAAATTGTCTCTAAAATTTCAGACATCTAGTTTTTCTTTTGATCTTGTAGTTGTTTATTTCTTTGTTTATTTTTTCAACTTTTATTTTAGGTTTACAGGGTAAATGTGAAGGTTCATACTTGAGTAAATTGCATGTTGTGGAGATTTGGTGTACAAATGAATTCATTACCCAAATTGTGAACGTAATATTTCACTGATACTTTTTCTACTTATACCCACTTTCCACCCTCCTTTAAAAAGTAACTCTTGGTGTCTATTGTTTCTCTCTTTAAGACCATTTGTATTCCATATTTAGTATGAACTTATAAGTGAGAAAATGTGTATTTAATTTTTCATCCTGTGTTAATTCACTTAAATTAATGCCCTCTAGCTGCATCCATGTTGCTGCAGAAATATAAATTTTTCCATGAATCAAATATTATAAAACAGCTTTTTAAACTTTTATTTTAAATTTAGGGGTACAAGGGCAGGTTTGTTACAAAGGTAAACTTGTGTTGGGGAAGGGGATTGTATAGATTATTTTGCCTATCACCCAGGTATTAAGCCTACTACCCGTTTGTTATGTTTCCTGACCCCCTCTATTCTCACACCCACTACCTATGGAAAGGTCCCAGTGTGTGTTGTTCTCTTCTAGAATATATTCGACTCTGTAGAATATGAACATAAGTTCAATTGTTTTTATTTCAGTACTTCACAAATAAATGAAAATATGTAATGTTTGCCTTTCTGTGTCTCACTTATTTTACTAAATTAATAACCTCCAGTTTTATTCATGTTGTTGTGATAGAATTTCTTACTTTTCTATGACTGAGTAGTATGTAATTTTGTGTAAGTACTACAATTCCTCCATCCATTTGTCTGTTAATAAATACTTAGGTTGCTTCCAAATCTTGGGTATTGTAAACAGTGGTGCAGCAAACATGAGTGCAGATATTTCTTTGATATATTGATTTCCTTTTGGGGAAACATATAATCAAAAGTAAAATTGCTGAAATATATGGTCCCTCTATTTTTAGATGTTTTGAAAAATTCAAAACTGTTCTTCATAATTATTGTACTAATTTACATTGGGAGTTCTCTTTTCACTACATTCTAATTAACATTTGTTATTGCCAGTATTTTGGATAAAAGCAATTTTAACTGAGGTCAGATGAGATCTCATTGTAGTTTGAATATGCATTTATCTGATGATCAATGTTGATTGTCTTTTTGTATTCACATTTGTCTTTTTTATATCTTCTTTTGAAAGGCATTTATTTATGCATTTTTTGCTAATTTTTAAATTGAATTATATTTCTAACAGTTGTTTGAACTTCTTATATATTATGTTTATTAATCTCTTAGATGAGTAGTTTGCAAATGTTTTTCCCATTCTGTGTGTTGTCTCTTCACTTTGCTGATTTTTTTTTTTTTTTAAGTGCAGAAGGTTTTAAAATTAGTGATCTCACATGTACATTTAAGCTTTGGTTATTAGTGCTTTTATAATATTACTTTAAAACTATTTTTGCCTAGCTCATTGGCATAAATCATGTTCCCAATTTTTGGAGTAGATAATTTGAGGTGTTATATTTAAGTCTTTCATCTGTTTTGATTTATCACATATAATAGGAGGTAAGGACCTGGATTCATTTTTCTCCATATTTATATCTGCTTTTCCAACAGTTTTTTAAAAGACTGTCATTTTTCTTGCATGTGTTTTGCAATTCTGCCAAAAATAAATTTACTGTAGGTGTGTGAACTTGCTTTGGGCTTCCTCTATTCTGTTGCCTTGTCCTGTTTGTTTGTGAATTTGCTTTGGGCTTCCTCTATTCTGTTGCCTTGCCCTATGTTTGTTTGTATGTCAACACCATGCTGTTTGGATACTACACTTCATAGTATAATTGAAAGTCAAATCATGTGATTCCTCCAGTTGCATTCTTTTTGCTCAGAATAGTTTTGGCTATTCTGAGACTTGTGGTACCATGTATTTTAGGATAGATTTTTATAATTATATAAAAAAGTTATTGTTATTTTTATAGTGATTGCATTGAATTTGTGAAAGGTAAACATCTTGGGCCCCATAAATCACTAGGTTAAAAAGAAAAGTCTAACTGGGAGCTGCTTAGGGCAAACCTGCCTCCCATTGTATTCAAAGTCACCACTTTGCACACTGAGATAAATGCCTATCTCATTAACTCTTTTGAAAAAGCTAGTAAGACTGCAACAGTTTGTCTCTTTCCAGACCAAACCAGTGTTCTTGTTAGATATTTTGATTGTTGTCTAATGTCTCCCTAAAATGTATAAAGCCAAACTTTGCTCTGACGACTTTGGGCACATGTGGTCAGGACAGGCTGAGGTTGTGTAATGGACTAGAGTCCTCAACCTTGGCAAAATTCACGTCCTAAATTAAATAAGACCTGTCTCATATTTTCACCACCTGTAGACTGACTTTGGTAGTATGGTTGTTTTACAGTTTTACTGCTTTCAATCCATGAGCATAGAATAACCTTTATTGGAGGATGTCCTCTTCAATTTTTTTAATCAGTGTTTTAAAGATTTTCTTACAGAGATCATTCAGTTTTAGTTTCTGAGTATTTTATTTGTGCTATCGTAAGTAGAGTTACTTTTCTATCGTTTTTTTCACACTGTTTGCTGTTTTTACATAAAATGCTACTGGGTTTTGTATGTTCATTTATTCATTTACTTACTCTTACTTTAAGCTTTGAAATAAATGTGCAGAAAGCGCAGGTTTTTTACATAAATATATAAGTGCAATGGTGGTTCCCTGCAACTATTGACCTGCCATCTAGCCTTTAATGCCTGAATGCCTTATGTTTTGTCCTGATGCTCCGTCTTCCATCCAAACCCAATAAGCCCAGGGGTGCACTGTTCGTCACCTCGTGTTCATGTGTTCTCATTGTTCAACCCCCATTTGTGAGTGAGAACATGTGGTGTTTGATTTTCTATTCCTACCTTAGTTTGCTGAGCATGATAGCTTCCAGCATAATCTATGTCTTTGCAAATGAAGTAAACTCATTGTTATTATGGCTGCATAGTATTCCATGGTGCATATGTACTATATTTTATTTATCCAGTCTATTATTGCTGGACATTTTGGTTCATTTCATGTCTTTGCTATTGTGAACAGTTCTGCAATAAACATACATGTGCATGTATCTTTATAATAGAATAATTTATATTAATTTAGGTATGTACCCAGTAATGAGATTACTAGGTCAAATGGTATTTCTGGTTCTAGATCGCTGAGGAATGGTCACATCGTCTTCCACAGTGGTTGACACAATTGACATTCTCACCAACAATATAAAAGATTTCCTATTTCTGCAGTATTTTGCCAGTATCTGTTGTTTCTTGACTTTGTAATAATCACGATTCTGACTGGCGTGAGATGGTATCTCATTGTGGTTTTGATTTGCATTTCTCTAACGATCAGTAATCTTGAGTTTTATTGGCTACATAAATGTTTTCTTCTCAGAGACACAAGTGTCTCAAATACTTTGCCCATTTTTGATGAAGTTGTTTGTTTTGTCCTTGAAAATTTATTTACATTCCTTATAGATTCTGAATATTAGACCTTTGTCAGATTAGTAGATTGCAAAAATTTTCTCCCATTCTATAGGTTACTTGTTCACTCTGATGCTAGTTTTTTGCAGTGCCAAAGTTATTTAATTTAATTTAATTTCATATGTCATTTTTAGCTTTTGTTGCAATTGCTATTGGAGATTGCATTCTAAAATATTTGCCCATGCCTGTTTTCTGAAAACCATTGCCTAGGTTTTCTTTTTGAGGTTTTATGATTTGGGGTTTTATATTTTAGTCTTTAATTTATCTTGAGTTAATTTTTGTGTAAGGTGAAAGAAACGGATCCAGTTTCAGTTTTCTGCATATGGCTAGCCAGTTTTCCTAGCAACATTTATTAAATAGGGAATCCTTTTCCCATTGCTTGTTTTTGTCAGGTTTTTCAAATATCATATGGTTTTAGATGTTTGGTGTCATTTCTGAGGCCTCTTTTCTGTTCCATTGATATGTCTGTTTTGGTACCAGTACTGTGATGTTTTGGTTACTGTAGCCTTGTAACATAGTTTGAAGTCAGGTAGTGTAATGCTTCCAGCTTTATTCTTTTTGCTTAGGATTGTCTTGTCTATGTGGCCTATTTTTGGGTTCCACATGAATTTTAAAGTAGTGTTTTCTAATTCTGTGATGAAAGTCCATGGTAATTTGACAGGAATAGCATTTAATATATGTTACTTTGGGCGGTGTAGCCATTTTCATGATATTGATTCTTACTATCCCCAAAGATAAACTGTTTTCCCGTTTGTTTGTGTCCTTTCTTATTTCCTTGGGCAGTAGTTTTGGTTCGTTTTGAAGAGATCCTTCACATCCCTTGTTAGCTGTGTTTCTAGGTATTTTATTCTGTTTGTAGCAATTGTGAATGGGAGTTCATCCATGACTTAGCTTTCTACTTATCTATTGTTGCTGTATAGGAATGCTTGTGATTTTTGTACACTGGTTTTGTATCCTGGTTTTTCCTAAAGTTGCTTATCAGCTTAAGGAGTTTTTCAGCTGAGACAATAGAGTTTTCTAAATATAGGATTATGTCATCTGCAAACAGAGAGAATTTGATTTCCTATCTTCCTATTTGAATACACTTTATTTATTCCTCTTGCCTGATTGCCCTGCTCAGAACTTCTAATACTAAGTTGAATAGGAGTGGTAAGAGATGGCATCCATATCTTGTGCTGGTTTTTAAAAGGAATGATTCCAGTTCTTGCCCATTCTGTATGATATTGGCTGTGAATTTATTATAAATAGCTTTTATTATTTTGAGATATGTTCCATTAGTACCTAGTTTATTGACAGTTTTTAGCATGAAGAAATATTAAATGTTATTGAAGGCCGTTTCTGCATCTATTGAGTTAATCATGGTTTTTGTCATGGATTCTGTTTATGTGATGGATTACATTTATTGATTTCTGTATGTTAAACCAGGTTGGTATCCCAGCAATAAAGCCAACTTGATCATGATGGATAAGCTTTTTGCCATGCAGCTGGATTTGGTTTGTCAGTATTTTATTGAGAATTTTCACTCCAATATTTATCAGGACTATTGGCCTGAAGTTTTTTTGTTGATGTGTCTCTGCCAAGGTTGGTGTCATGATGATGCTGGACTTAGGAAATAGGTTAGGAAGGAGTTCCTCTTTTTCAATTGTTTGGAATAGTTTCTGAAGGAATGGTATCAGCTCCTTCTTGTACCACTTGTAAAATTCAGCTGTGAATCTGTCTGGTTCTGGGCTTTTTTTATTGTTGCTGTTTGGTAGGCTATTTATTACTGCATCATTTTCAGAACTTGTTATTGGTCTATTCATCAATTTGACTTCTTCCTGGTTTAGTCTTGGAAGAGTGTATGGGTCCCATAATTTATCCATTTCTTCTAGATTTTCTAGTTTATTTGCACAGAGGTGTTTATAGTGCTGTCTGATGGTAGACTGTATTTCTGAGGGGTCAGTGGTGAGATCCCCTATATCATTTTTATTGTGTATATTTAGTTCTTCTCTATTTTTTTATTTAATATAGTTAGGATTAAGTTTCTCCAAAAACAAGCTCCTTGATTTACTGATTTTTTTAAGGGTTTTTCATGACTATCATTTTCAGTTCTCTTCTGACCTTAGTTATTTCTTCTCTTCTTCTAGCTTTTGGATTCATTTCCTCTTGCTATTTTAGTTCTTTTATTGTGACGTTAGGGTATCGATTTGAAATCTTTCTAGGTTTCTGATATAGGCATTTAGTGCTATAAATTACCTCTTAACACTGCTTTAGCAGTTTCCCAGTGTCTGGAATGTTTTCTCTTTGTTCTCATTGGTTTCAAATAACTTCATGATTTCTGCCTTATTTACTCAAGTATAATTCAGGAGTAACTTGCTTAATTTTCATGTAGTTGTGCGATTTAGGATGAGTTTCTTAATCCTGAGTAATTGCACTGTGGTCTAAGAGACTTTTATAATTTCATTTCTTTACACTTGCTAAGGAGTATTTTACTTTCCATTAGGTTATCAATCTTAGAGTAAGTGCCATGTGGCACTGAGAAGAATGTATATTTTGTTGAATTGGGATGGAGAGGTCTATAGGTATCTGTTAGGTCCACTTGATATGCTTGACTCTGTGTCAAGCCCAAAATATCCTTGTTAATTTTCTGCTGCATTAATCTGTCTAATATTGATAGTGGGGTGTTAAAGTCTCCCACTATTATTGTGTGGGAGTTGAACTCTCTTTCATAGGTCTCTAAGAACTTGTTTTATTAATATATGTGCTCCTATATTGGGTGGTTGTATATTTAGGATACTTAGCCCTTCTTGTTGAACTTTTTACCATTATGTAATGACCTTGTCTTTTTTTTCTCTTTGTTGGTTTATAGTCTGTTTTATCCAGAGACTAGGATCACCATCCCGTTTTCTTCTGTTTTCCGTTTTCTTGGGAAATTTTCTTCCATCTCTTTATTTGTAATGTATATGTCTCTTGAATATGAGATGTGTCACTTCAATACAGCACACCAGTTGGTCTTTGCTCTTTATTCAGCTTGCCATTCTGTGTTTTTTAATTGTGGCATTTAGCCTTGAAGGTTAATATTGTGATGTGTGAATTTGATCCTGCCTTCATGATGCTAGCTGGTTATTTTGCACACTAGTTGATGCTGTTTCTTCACAGTGTTATTGGTCTTTATATTTTCTTGTGTTTTGCAGTGGTTGGTGCCATGTTTTTTGTTGTTGTTGTTGTTTGTTTGTTTGTTTTTTTCTGTATTTAGTGCTTTCTTCGGGAGTCCTTGCAAGGCAGGCCTTAAGGTGATAAATCCCCTCAACAGTTGCTTGTCTGAAAAGAATTGTATTTTTCTTTTTTCTTATGAAGTTTACTTGGCTGGATATGAAATTCAGGGTTGAAAATTATTTTCATTAAGTATATTACATATAGGCCCCCAATCTCTTATGGTGATAGGGTTATCTACTGAGAGATCCACTGTTTTTCTTATGATCTTTCCTTTGTAGGTTACTTGGCCTTTCTCTCTGGCTGCCCTTAACATATTTTTCTTCGTTGAGACCTTGAAGAATCTGATGCTTATATGTCTTGGGGTTGATCTTCTTGTGGAGTATCTTTGTGGGGTTCTCTGTATTTCCTGAATTTGAAGGTTGGCCTGTCTTGCTAGGTTGGGGAAGTTCTCCTGGATAATATCCTAAAGTGTGGTTTTCAACTTGGTTCTATTTTCTCTGTGGCTTTCAGGTACTCCCAATCAGTCATTGATTTGGTCTTTTTTCATGGTCCCATATTTCTCAAAGATTTTGTTCATTCATTTTCAGTCTTTTTCTCTAATCTTGTCTGCCTGCCTTATTTTAGCAAGATAGTCTTTCATCTCTAATATTCTTTTTTTCCTGCTTTTTTGATTCAGCTGTTGATACTTGTGTTTGCTTCATGAAGTTCTTGTGCTGCATTTTTCACCTCCACCCCCCAGGTCATTTGTGTTCCTCTCTAAACTGGTCATTCTCGTTAGCAGTTCCTCTAACCTTTTATTAAGGTTCTTAGTTTTTTTGCATTGGCTTAGAACATGCACTTTTACCTTAGTGAAGTTTGTTTTTACCCACCTCTGAAGTCTTCTTTTGTCATTTCATTCATCTCACCTCCTGACAGTTCTGAAGAGGCATTGCAATTATTTGGAGGAGAAAAGGCACTCCGACTATTTGGGGTTTTAGCATTTTTGTTGATTATTTCTCATCTTTATGAGTTTGTTTAGGTTCGATCTTTTAGACTGCTTATCTTTTGACGAGGTCTCTGTGGTGACTTTTTATGTTGATACTGTTTTTACTTTGTGTGTGTGTGTGTGTGTGTGTGTATTTTTTTTCCAACAGTCAGTTCCCTCTTCTGTAGGGCTGCTGCTGTTTACTGGGTGTTAATTTCAAGCCCATTTATCTGGTTCACTCCTGCGCCTGGAGATGTCACTTGAGGAGTCAGGAGGACAGAAAAGATGGATGCCTGCTCCTTTCCTCTGGAATTTCTGACCTCAAGGGGTGCTGACCTGATGCCAGTAGGTATGTTCATGTGTAGGATTTCTGACAACTCCTGTTGTGTGGTCTCACCCAGTTAGGTGGTATGGGAAGCAGGACCAATTTAATAATGCATTTTCTGCTATTCTTTGGTGGTAGTAGTGTGCTGCACTGCAGGGAAACCCATTCGTCTGGGCTGCCCTGATTACTCAGAGCTAGGGGGAAAAACAACTAAGTCTCTTGGTCTATGGTGACTATGGACACCTCTCCTCTTAGGACTTGGGCCCAGGCAGGTCATAGTTCTGTTCTTGACCCCTGACTGGAGAAGGAGTTCCTACGGGGAGACCCTGAAGCCGTAGTGTTTGCTGCCGCACCTCCCCATGGAGCTCAGATAGCTTAGACTTCAGGCAGCTAGAGCAGTGATTATGGTCACCCCTTTCCCTTGGTAACACAGCAGGATTAGGCCAATTATAACCATGTGGGTGTTGACAATATGCATGCCTTTGTGGTTGGGGCCCAACGCCCCAGGGGTGTGGGCCGTGAGAAAGATCTTCTGATCTGTGGGTTTCACAGTTTCCAGAAAAATCATAGTTTCTTAGGCTGTGTAGCACACTTACTCACTGACTCCATTTGCTGAGGGAGAAAGTTCCCCTGCCCCATATGGCTGTCAGGCAGGCCGCTGCACCACACAGCTCAGTTTCTGTCCGTGGGTCACACAAGCTGCCTAGTCACTCCTAATGACAGAGCCTCAATGCCCAATTGCTGGTGCAGGGTGCTGATGTTGTTTTGTCTATTTTTGATGGGAACCTTTGATCACCCTTGCTTCCAGTCAGTCACATTGGCCCCTTCTGATATGTCAATTTTTTTTATTTTGCAACTTTATTGAATTTGCTTACTAGTTCTAATAGTTTTTGGTGGATGCTTTAGTATTTTCCAAATAGATTATATCATCTGAAAACAGATAATTTGACTTCTTTTCTAGTTTTGTTTTCTGTGGGGTTTCTTTCCGCTCTGTTCTGATTGTTCCTGTTAGGACTTCTACTACTCTATTGAGTAACAGTTGTAAAAGTGGACATCTTAACAAAGGTTGCAACAGTGTTGCAGAACTCATACAAAACATTTTTTTTCACCATTCAATATGATACTAGCTAGGGGTCTGTTGTATATGGATTGTTTTCTTTTGGGGGGGGGGGGTTGGTTTTTTTTTTTTTGAGACAGAGTTTTGCTCTTGTTGCCCAGGCTGGAGTACAATGAAACAATCTTGGCTCACTGCAACCTCAGCCTCCCAGATTCAAGCGATTTTCCTGCCTCGGCCTCCTGAGTAGCTGGGATTACAGGCATGTGCCACCACACTCAGCTAATTTGTATTTTTAGTAGAAATGGGGTTTCTTCATGTTGGTCAGGCTGATCTCAAACTCCCAACCTTAGGTGATCCTCCCACCTCGGCCTGTCAAAGTGCTAGAATACTGGCATGAGCCATCGCACCTGGCCTGGATTTTTCTATAAGATGTTGCAGAATATAGCTTCTATACACAATTTATTTAGGTTTTAATTATAAAGAAATGTTCAACTTTATCAAATGGTTTTTTCCACATTAATTGAAATGATTATATGATTTTTGGCCATCATTCAGTTAATATGACTGTCACATTGATTTACATATATTGTACTATTCTTGCATCTCTGAGATAAACCCCATTTGGTCATATTGAATGGTGTCTTTACTGTGTTGTTGAATTTGGTTTGCTAATATTTTATTTAGAATAGTTGCATAAATACTTATCAGAGACATTGGCCTCTAGTTTATTTTTTTATGTGTCTGTCATTTTTGTTATTAGGGTAATCCTAGTCTCCGAGAATGAGTATGAAAGTGTTCCCTCCGTTCTATTTTTTGAAATAATTTTAGGAGAATTCATGCTAGTTATTCTTTAAGTGTTTTGTAAAATTTAGCAGTGAAGTCATCAGGTACTGGACTTTTTTTTTTTTTTTTAAATTAAAGATATTTTATTGGCTGGGTGCAGTGGCTCACACCTGTAATCTCTGCACTTTGGGAGGCTGAGGTGGGTGGATTAACTGAGGTTGGGGGTTCAAGACCAGTCTGACCAACATGTAGAAACCACCTCTCTACTAAAAATACAAAATTAGCTGGGAGTTGTGGTGCATCCCTGTAATCCCCGCTACTCAGGAAGCTGAGGCAGGAGAATCGCTTTAACCCAGGAGGCAGAGGTTGCAGTAAGCCGAGAGTGTGCAATGCACTCCAGCGTGGGCAACAAGAGCAAAAGTATGTCTAAAACAAATCAAAAACGTGATATTTTATTATAATTTTCTTTTCATTATTTCATTATTGTTCTGTTTGGGTTTTGTATTTATTCTCGATTCAATTATAGCAGATTGTGTGCATCTTGCAATTTACCACCTTCTTCCAATTTTCCAACTAATTGGTATATGGTTGCTCATATTATCTGCTAATAATATTTGAATATTTGTAGTATACGTTGTAGTCTTTTTTAAATATCTGATATGATTTGGCTCTATGTCTCCACCAAAATCTCAAGTTGAATTTTAATCCCCATTATTGGAGGTAGACCCTGAATGGAGGTGATTGGATCATGGAGGTGATTTCTAATGCTTTATCTCTATCTTCCACCCTAGTTCTGGCTTATGAGGGAGTTCTCAGAAGATGTGATTGTTTGACAGTGTGTAGCACACCCTTCTCTCTTTCTTGCTGGCCATATGCAAAGGTGCTTGCTTTCTCTTTACCTTCAGCCATGACGGTATGTTTCCTGAGGCCTCTCTAGAAGCAGGTATCTGTACAGCTCATAGAATTGTCAACCAATTAAACATCTTCTCTTTATAAATTACTCAGTCTCCGGTATGTCTTTGTAATGGTGCAAGAGCAGACTAATACTATTTAATTCTCTAATTCTATTTAATTAAACTTTCTCCAAATTTTTCTTCATTAGACTGATTAAGGTTTGTCAATACTGTTTATCTTTTTTAAAATCTTTTTTTTATGTTTTATTTTCATAGGTTTTGGTGGAAGCAGGTGGTATTTCGTTATGAGTGAGGTCTTTAGAGATTATTTTGGTGCATCCATCAGCTGAGCAGTATACACTGAACCCAATTTGAAGTCTATTATTCTTTATCTCCCTCCCTCCTTTCCCCTTAGTCCCCACTGTCCATTATACCATTCTTATGATTTTTCATCCTCATAGCTTAGCTCTCACTTATAAATGAGAACATCTGATGTTTTGTTTTCTATACCTAACTTCATATAGAATAATCGTATCCAGTTCCATCCAGTTTTTCTGCAAATGCCATTAATTTAATTCTTTTTATGGCTGAGTAGTATTTTGGGGTGGTGGTGTGTGTATACATATATATGGTGTGTGTACATGTATATATGTAATATTTTATATATTTATGTAGTATTTTAGTGTGTGTATATATACACATATAGGTGTGTGTATATATAAACATATAAATATAAATATATACACACCATATACATACATATATTACAAAGTACTACATATATACAAAATACTACATATATACATACATATACATATACAAAATACGAGCTATAGAGAGAGAGAAAGAGAGAGAGCTTCTTTATCAACTAGTTGATGGATAGAAATTTGGGCTGGTTACATTTTTTAAAATTGTAAATTGTGCTGCTATAAACATGCATGTGCAAGTATGTTTCACATATAACTTTTTTTCCTCTGGGTAGATACCTGGTAGAGAAATTGCTGGATCAAATGGTAGTTCTACATTTTAAAAACTTCACAGTGCTTTCCATAGTGGTTGTACTAGTCTACATTTTCATCAACAGTATAAAACATTCCCTTTTAACCACACCTACATCAACATTTTTTAAAATTATGGATATTCTTGCAAGACTATTGTGGTATCACATTGTGGTTGTGATTTTTATTTCCATCCCTGATTATTATTAATGTTGAGTATTTTTAAAAATGTTTGTTGTTCATTTGTATACTTTTTTTGAGAATTGTCAGTTAATGTTTTTCATTTTTTGATAGGATTGTTTGTTTTTTCATTGTTAGTTGGTTTGAGTTCCTTGTAGATTTTGGATATTAGTTTTTTGACAGCTATATTTCTTCCACTCTGTAGGCTGTTTACTCTGCTGACTATTCCATTTGCTGTGTAGAAGCTTTTTAGATAAATTATGTTTCACTTATTTATCCGTCGGTGTTTTGTTGCATTTGCTTCTGCGTTCTTGGTCATGAAGTCTTTGTCTAAGCAAATGTCTGTAAGGGTTTATCTGATGTTATCCTCTAGAATTGTTATAGTGTCTTATATTTGAGTTCTTGATCCATCTTGAGTTGATTTTTTTGTGTGTGTGTGGTGAGAAATAAGTATCCAGTTCCATTCTCCTACATGTGGCTTCCCAATTATCTCAGTACCATTTGTTGAAAAGGCTGTATTTACTCACTTTATGTTTTAGTTTGCTTTGCTGAAGATCAGTTGGCCACAAATATTTGGCTTTATTCCTGGGTTCTCTATTTTATTTCATTGATCTATGTGCCTATTTTTGTACCAGTACTATGTTGTTTTGGTTGGTGACTGTGGCCATATAGTGTAGTTTGAAGTCAGGTAATGTAATGCCTCCTGATTTGTTGTTTTTACTTAGTCTTACTCTTGCTTTGGCTAGACAGGCTTTTTTATTTTTTATTTTTTTTATTTTTTTGGTTGCATATGAATTCTAGGATTTTTTTTTCTCTAGTTCTGTAAAGAATAATAGTGGTATTTTGATGAAAATTACATTAAATTTTTAGTTGCCTTTGACAGTATGGTCATTTTCACAATATTGATTCTACCTAGCTATGAGCATGAGATGTGTTTCCATTGGTTTGTGTCATCTATGATTTCTTTTAGCACTGTTTTATAGTTTTCCTTGTAGGGGTCTTTTATATCCTTGGTTAGTTATATTTCTAAGTTTTGTTTTTGTTTGTTTGTTTGTTTGCAGCTATTTTAAAAGGAGTGGAGTTTTTTGTTTGATTCTTCACTTGGCAGCTGTTGGTGTATAGCAGAGCTACTAAACTGTGTACATTAATTTTGTATCCTGAAATTTTGCTGAATTTATTTTTCAGTTCTATAAGCTTTTTGGAGACATATTGAGCATTTTCTAGGTATTTGATTAAAGCATCAGCAAACAGGGACAGTTTGACTTCCTCTCTACCAATTTAGATATCTTTATTGTCTTCTGTTATCTGACTGCATTAGCTAAGACTTTCAGTTCCATGGTGAACAGAAGCAGTGAGAAAGGGCATCTTTGTTTTGTTTCAGTTCTCAAAGAAAACACTTTCAGATTATCTTCATTCAGTATTATGTTTGCTGTGAGTCTGTCATATATGGTTTTTATTACACTGACTTTTGTCCCTTGTATGCCAATTTTGCTGGGGGTTTTAATCACAAAGGGATGTTGGGTTTTGTCAAATGCTGTTATCTGTGTCTATTGAGATGATAATATGACTTTTGTTTTCAATTATATTTATGGGGTAAATCACATTGGTTGAGGGTTAAAGCATCCCTGATTCCCGGCATAAAATCCATGTAGTCATGGTAGATTATCTTTTTGATATATTGTTGGATTCAGTTACCTATAGTGTTTGGTTAAGGATTGTCACATCTATGTTAATCAGAGATATTGATATGTAGTTTTATGTTTTTGCTATATTCTTTCTAGGTTTTGGTAATAAGAAGATACTGTTTCGATAGAATGATTTAAGGAAAAATTCTCTTTATTTTCTTATGGATATTATCAATAGATTCATGGTGTGTATATATGTGTGTGTGTGTGTGTGTGTGTGTGTGTGTGTGTGTGTATGAATCCCTAATAGAATTCGGTGGTGAATCCATCTAGTCTTGGTCTTTGTATTTGTTGTTGGTAATTTTTAAATTATTTTCTCAATCTTGCTCCTTGTTATTTGTCTGCTGAAGGTTTCTAATTCTGACTGGTTTATGCTAAGAGAGTTGTATATTTTCAGGATCTTTTTCATTTCTTCTAGGTTTTCTAGTTCATATACGTAAAAGTGTTGATAGTAGTCTTGAATAATCTTTTGTATTTCTGTGATGTTAGTTGTAATCTCTCATTTTGTTTCTAATTATTTGGATCTTCTCTCTTCTTTTCTTGGCTAATATTGCCAATGGTCTATCAATTTTATTTATCTTTAAAAGACTGCTTTTTGTTTCGTTTATCTTTTGTATATTTTTGTTTCAATTTCACTTAGCTCCTCTCTGATCTCAGTTATTTCCTTTCTTCTGCTGAGTTTTGGATTGGTTTCTTCTTCTTTCTCTAGTTTTGTGAGGTGTGATCTTAGATTGAGATTGCCTATTTGTACTCTTTCAGTCTTTTTTAATGTAAAGGTTTAAAGCTATAAACTTTCCTCTCAGCAGCCAGTTTGCTGTATCTGGGAGGTTTTGATAGGTTTTTTCTTCAACATTAATGTTCAGTGCAAAAATTTTTTTAGTGTTTATCTTGATTTCATTTTTGACCCAATGATCATTCAGGAGCAGGTTATTTAATTTCTATGTATTTGCAAGGTTTTGAACCTTCCTTTTGGAGCTGATTTTGTTTGTTTGTTTGTTTGTTTTTGTTTTTTTCTTTTTTTTGACTGAGTTTGATTCTCCTTTCCCAGGCTGAAGTGTAATGGTGTGATCTCGCTCACTGCCACTTCCATCTCCTGGGTTCACATGATTCTCCTGCCTCAGCCTCTCGAGTAGCTGGGATTAGAGGCATGCACTACCATGCCCAACTTATGTTGTATTTTTGTAGAAACAGGCTTTCTTCATGTTGGTCAGGCTGGTCTCAAACTCCCAACCTCCCAAATTGCTGGGATTACAGGAATGAGCCACCACACCTGGCCTGGAGTTGGGTTTTAATTATATTCTAGTGTATTCTGAGACAGTACTTGATATAATTTCAGTTTTCTTAAATTTACTGAGGCTTGTTCTGTGGCCTACCGTATGGTTTATCTTAGAGTAAGTTCCATCTGCTAAGGAATAGAATGTATATTCTGCAGTCATTGGGTAGAATGTTCTGTAAACATATGTTAATTCTGTTTGTCATAGGTTAGAGTTTAAATCCCTTGTTTCTTTGCTGACTTTCTGTCTTGATAACCTGTATAGTGCTGTAGCTACCATATTTAAGTCCCACATTATTACAACGTTGTTATTCATTTTATTTCTTAATTTAGTAGTAATTGTTTTATAAATTTGGGAGTTCTAGTGTTAGGTGCATATATATTTAGGATTGTAATATTTTTCTGTTTGACAAGGCCTTTTATCATAGTGTAATAATTCACTGTCTTTTTTAACTGATGTTACTTTAAATTTTGCTGTGTCTGATATAAGAATAGCTACTTTTGCTCAATTTTGGTGTCCATTTGTATAATTTTTTTTCACCCATTTACTCTAAGTTCATGTGAGTCCTTATGAGTTAGATGAGTTTCTTGAAGACAGCTGATACTTGATTGGTGAATTCTCATTCACTCTGCTATTCTATGTTTTCTAAATAAAGCATTTGGGCCATTTATACTTGACATTAGTATTGACATGTGCGGTACTCTTCCATTCATTGTACTGATAGTTGCCTGAATACCCCTTCTTTACTTTTTATTTTGATAGGTCCTGTAAGATTTATGCTGTAAAGATGCCCTGTTTTGATGCATGTCTAGGATTTCTTTGAAGATGTAGACCTTTTTATGGCAGTTTCTTTAAGTGCTGGCTTGATAGTGGTGAACTTGCTCATCGTTGGCTTGTCTAAAAAACAGTGAATGTTTCCTTTATTTATGAAGCTCAGTTTCACTGGATATGAAATTTTTGGCTGAATATTGCTTCATTTAAGGACGCTAAAAATAGAACCCATATTCCTTCCCGTTTGTGGGGATACTGTGAAAAATCTGCTGTTAATCTAATAGGTTATGCTGTATAAATTATCTAGTGCCTTTGCTTCACAGCTATTATGATTCTTTCATTCCTCTTGACTTTAGAAAACCTAATGACAATGTGCCTTGCTGATGATATTTTTGCAATAAATTTCCCAGGTATTCTATGAGCTTCTTGTATTTGGAAGTCTATGTCTCCAGTGAGGCCAGAAATTTTTTCTGAATTATTATTTCCTCAAATACATTTTCTAAAATCTTAGATTTATCTTCTTCCTCAGAAATGCCAATTATTCTTAGGTTTAATTATTTAACATAATCCCAAATATCATGGAATTTTTTTCTTTTTCTTTTTTTTTTTTTTTTTTGTCTTTTTTAGATTGGGTTGATTCAAAACCCTTTCTTTGAGGCTTGATGTATTTTATTCTACTTGTTTGAGTATATTGCTGAGAATTTCCAGTATTTTTTGCATTTTTCTAAGTGGGTCCTTTATTGCTTGAAATTGTAATTTTTTAATGCTATCTATTTCCTGACAATTTCTTTTCTCTGGTGGCCCCGTGATTACTTTAATAATCAAACCTTTCGAATTCTTCAGGCAATTCGGGGTTTGTTTTCTTAGTTTGGATACATGCTGGTGAGCTAGTGTGATATTCTGTGGTTTTTAAAGAACATTGTTTTGTCAAGAGTTACTTTTCTGGTTTCTTCTCATTTAGGTAGGCTATTTCAGAAAAAAGATCTGGGGCTTAAGGCTGCTATTCAGTTCTTTTCTTCCTTGGGGTTCCCTCTTGATGTAGTACTCTGCCCCTCTTACTAGAGATGTGGCTTTCTGCGAGCTGAATTGTGCTTTTTATTTTTCTTCAGGATCTAGCCACTCAGCAAGCTAACAATCTCCATACTGATACTAAAGCACAGAGTCCTGTGATGTGAATCATATTCAAATTTCTTAGCCCTGGATACCAGCACTTGCACCAGTGGAGGTGAAAGGGAAGTACAATGGACTCTGTGGGGGTACTTCATTGTAGTTCTTTAATGCAGTAGTTTAGTGCCGGTTTCTTTGCTGACTTTCTGTCTTGATAACTTGTATAGTGCTGTAGCTACCATATTTAAGTCCCACATTATTACAACGTTGTTATTCATTTTATTTCTTAATTTAGTAGTAATTGTTTTATAAATGTGGGAGTTCCAGTGTTAGGTGCATATATATTTAGGATTGTAATATTTTCCTGTTTGACAAGGCCTTTTATCATAGTGTAATAATTCACTGTCTTTTTTAACTGATGTTACTTTAAATTTTGCTGTGTTTTAAATCCTCTCAGAAGTTGGGGCTTTCAAGAGAGCACTAGCTGTGGTAAGTATAGAAAGGATCAGTCAGTGGATGGAACCCCAGAACTCTCAAGAGAATATGACCATTGTCCTCAGCTACAATGTTACAAGGTTGGATAAGGAAGGACCATCAGGTCAGGGAAGGGTTAGGTGAGTCTGAGCTCAGACTCACTCTGGCAGTTCTTGCTGCTGCTGCTGCTGCTGCTGCTGCTGCTGCTACTATGGGGATGGGGATTTGGTTTTCAGGTCAGCAGAGTTATGCTCCCAGGAGAATTATGGCTGAGTCTGTTGTGCCATTCAGGTTTTCAGGGGTGTGGGGAAAATTCAGCAGTTACGGTCATCACCCAGCTCCCACACAACCCAAAAATACAGTTTCGCTCCCACAGTGTTCCCCTCAACAGCACTCAGTTTGTTTCCAGACAGTGAGCGAGCAGGGCTGAGAACTTGTACCAGGCTACTAGCCTGCTGGCTGAGAAAGCAAGCAGGACTTTCCCATCTCCTTGTCTGTCAAGTCTGCACACTGGATTAATTTCTCCTTGGGTTCTGACCAGGAGATTTCATATTTGATTTTAATTGTTTAAAATTTCAGTTGGAGGTTCCTTTCTTCCTGTAGTCTTTTTGTAGTTCTTCTGGCAACCACCATGAAGACCTCGGGGAGACAAGTAAGAAATGACTCTCTTGGGGACCCAGAGAACTCAAAGGGCTTTTAGCACTGCCTCCTCTACCCATGTGTTTTTCTTGGCTTTCTAAGTTAACTTAGCTTCAGGTCAGGCACTCCTACTATCCTGACCTCGACCTTTAGATTCCCTAGTGAGGATGTGTTTTCAGGGGCAAATTATCCTACTCTCCCACTTCCACAATTTGGACACTTGCAGTATTTGGATTGTCACCCAGTACTGCAGGAGAAATTTGTTTTTTCTCAAAGAGTCTCTGGACACTCTCAGCTTTCCTGGTATATTTCTGCAGAAGTTATCGAAATAAGAGTTCATAATGCAAGTTTCCACCTGCTGCTCTCTCTGTCCCAGTTGAAGCTGCAGTTTAGTCCTGCCTCTTATCTACTATTTTTTTCTGCTGTCTTCCAAAAAAAAGTTTCTTTTATTAATCTTTGTTATTCTTTGATTCATTTTATGTTTATTATTTTTTATCTGACCTTTATTAGTTTTTTCTTTTACTAATTTTTGGTTTGACTTGCTCTTGCTTCTTTAGTTTTTAAATTCATCAGTAGTTAATTTATTTAACTTTTTTTTTTTCTTTTAGGTAGATACATAACTCTTTTTCTTAGTACTGCTGACACTGTACTTTATGGATTTTGGTATGTTGTGTCTCTTTCATTATATGTTTCAAGTCTTTTCAAATTTATCTTAATTTCTTTATTAACCCAGTCATTTAGGACCATATTGTTTAATTTCTACGTTTGCATAGATTCCCAAAATTCATCACGTTATTTATTTCTAGTTATATTATATTGCGGTCAAAGAAGATACTTATATTATTTCAAGTTTTCAAATGTTTTCTGACCGTTTTAGAACCTAATATATAGACATATGACTTGTATCGTGACCTAACACAGATTATACTAATAAATGATACTTGTGCTTAGTAAAAGATGGTATTCTGCATTCATTAAATAAAATGCTCTCTAATGGATGCAGCTGGAAACCATCATTCTTAGCAAACTATCACAAGAACAGAAAACCAAACACCGCATGTTCTCACTCATAGGTGGGAACTGAACAATGAGATCACTTGGACTCGGGAAGGGGAACATCACACGTCGGGGCCTATCATGGGGAGGGGGAGGGAGGGGGGATTGCATTGGGAGTTATACCTGATGTAAATGACGAGTTGATGGGTGCTGACGAGTTGATGGGTGCAGCACACCAACACGGCACAAGTATACATATGTAACAAACCTGCACGTTATGCACATGTACCCTAGAACTTAAAGTATAATAATAATAATAATAAAGATCTACTAAGACCATTTTGTCTTTGGTGCAAAGTAAGCTCAGTGTTTCTTTGTTAATTAACTGTCTGGAAAATTTTTCTAATACTAAGAGGTAGAGGATGATGTCTCCAGCTTATTGTACTCAGATCTATTTTTCTCCTTGAATGTAGTCTGGGTGCTCCAGTGTTCGGTGCCTATGTATTTACAGTAATTTTTTTATCCCAGAATACATTATCATATTATTATATTATCACCTTACTCTCTGTTATTACAATTTTATCATGAATTATATATTATTTCATGCACACATAACTACTACTGCTTTCTTTTTATTTGGTTTTAGATATTTTGCTTGTGATACCAATCTTCATTCCTTTATTTTCAGTCTATGCATATAATATATGTGATATGTATTTCTGTAACAAATTGATTATTGAGTTTTGTTTCATTATTCATTCAGCCACTCTATGTATTTTTATTGGAGAGTTTACTATATTTATATGAATATTATGTTATTTATAAGTAAAAAGTTACTTTTTAAATGTTATTATTTAGGGTTTTTTTTCTGGTCTTCTGTTTCTGCTTTAATTTCTATCTTCCTTTTGGTAAAGATAAAAAAATGTATCATGATATGATTAAATTTTATGCTTTTCATTTTTGGGTATCTGTTATATGTTTTTCCATTTGAGCATACAATAGGGGTTGTAAATACTATGTTATAGCTCATTATTTTAAACTAATGGCCACTGAACACTGATTGCATAAACATGCAAACACACAAAATGTAAAATAAGAAACTCTACACTTGAACTTAATCTCCCCAATTTTTCATCTTTCTTTGTTTTTCTTTATGTTTTAGCATACAATGTCTTGGCATGTTGCTGTAGTTATTATTTTGATTAGTTTATTATTTAGGTTTTCTACTAAAGCTATGAATAGTGTACACACATCAATTACAGTGTTTGAATGCCCTGTATTTTTTTACTGTTTATGATTATCAATAAATCTCACACATTTAGATAATTTCTCTTCTCATTAATAATTTTTTTCAGATACAAAAACTACCTATGTTACTTCTAACAGGACAGGTCTCGTGTTGATAAAAAATCCCTTATCTTTTGTTTCTTGTAATAGGTCTTCATTGCTTTGCATGTTTGAAAGATATTTTTTTTTCACCAGGTATACTATTCTGTTTATTCAATAACACAAATAGTCTCAACATTAAAAAAAAAAAAAAAAGTGAAGAAACACCTATCAAGTAAATGGAAATCAGAAAAAAGCAGGAGTTGCAATCATGGTTTCTGACAAAACAGACTTTAAACCAACAAAGATTAAAAAAGACAAATAATGACATTTAATAATGGTAAAGATTTTGATTCAACAAAAAGATTTAACTATTGTATATATGCACCCAACACAGGAACACCCAGGATTATAAAGTGAGCTCCTAGAAACCATCAAAGATACTTAAACTGCCACACTACAATAGTGGAAAACTTTAACACCTCGCTGACAATATTAGACAAATCATTGGGATGAAAAATTAAGTTCGGTTCTTATACTCAAGAACTGAACTTAGCGCTAAATCAAATAGACCTGACAGACATCTACATAACTCTTTACACAAAAAACAATAGATTATACATTCTTATTATCACTACATGGTACATACTTTAAAACTGACCACATAATCAAAAGTAAAACATTCCTCAGCAAATGTAAAAGAATTGAAACTATAACAATCTCTCAAACCACAGTGCAATCAAATTAGAAATCAAGACAAAGAAATTCACTGAAAATCATGCAATTATATGGAAATTAAATAACTTGCTCCTGAATGACTTATGAATGAATATTAAAATTAGGGCAGAAATTAGGAAGTTATTTTAAACTATTGAGAACAAAAATACAAATACTTGAATCTCTGTGAAACAGGTAATGCAATTTTAAAAGAAAAATTTATAGCACTAAATGCTCATATCAAAATTTAGAAAAATCTTAATATAACAATATATTATTACAACTAAAATCATTAGAGAACTGAAAGCAAACAATTCCCAAAGCTAGCAGAAATAATCAAAATCAGAGCTGAACTGAAGGAAATTGAGACAAAAAAATACATTCAAAATGTAAACAAATTTAGGAGTTTAAAAAAATAATAATAAAATAAACCACTTTCTAGATTAATAAGCAAAAATGGGATGATTTAAATAAACAAAATTAGGAAAAAAAACCAAAGGGGATATTACCACTGACCTCACAAAAATACAAAAGAATTGTAAGAAATAATATGAACACATCTATGCACATAAATTAGAAACTAAAAAAGAAGAAATTGATAAACTCTTGGACACATACATCCTCCAAAGACTAAGATAGAAAGAAACTGAAATCCTAAGCAGAGTAATAAATGAGCTATGAAGTTGAATCAGTAGTAGTTAATCTACCAACTAGTAAAAGCTCATAACTAGAGGATTCACAGGTGAATTCTACCAGCTATACAAAGAAAACCCGGTATTTTTTCCTGCTGAAACTATTTCAAATAATTGAAGAGGAGGAACTTCTTCCCTGACTCATTGTTGGTCAGCATTATCTTGATAAAACCTTGCAGGCACACACAACCACACAGGCACATGCTCACACACATGCACACACACACACACACACACACATACAGACTTCAGGCCAGTATCCTTGATGAACGTGATGAAATAATAGTTAACAAAATACTTGCAAACTGAATCAAGTAGAAAACCAATAGAATTATTCACTGTGATTGAGTAGGTTTTATCTCTGGAATGCAAACTTTCTTCAACATATGCAAATAAATATGATTAATCACAGACCCAGATCTAAAACACGATTATCTCAATAGATACAAAATAACCTTTCATTAAAATTCAGTACCTCTTTTTGCATTAAAAAATACTCACAATAAATTAGGTATTAAAGAAATATATCTCAAAATATTAAGACCTACCTATGACAAACACACAGCCAACCTCATCCTCAACTGGCAAAAGCTGTAAGCATTCTTCCTTGAAAACTACCACAGGAGAGTGCTGTCGTTCATGTCTTCTGTTTAACATAGAATTGAATGTCCTATGCAGAGCAGTCAGGAAGGAGAAAGAAATAAAGTGCTCTCTAATAGAAAAAGAAGAAATCATACTATTTGTCTTTGCAAACAACATGATTCTATCTGTGAATAACCCTATAGTTTTAACCCCAAATATCCTAAAGTTAATAAACAACTTCAGCGAAGTCTGATAATACAAATTCAATTTGCAAAACTTGCTAACATTCCTGTATACAAATAGCAACCAAGCAGAGAGCCAAATCAGGTACACAATATTATTTACAATTGACACACACACATAAATACCTAGGAATATTTCTAACCAGGGAGGGGAAATAGCTCCATAGAAAGAACTACAAAACACTGGTCAAAAGAATAAGGGAGAACACAAACAAAAGGAACATATTCCATGTTTATGGATAGAAAAACAAAATCAGTTTTGTTTTTCATTTTTGTTTTTTGTTTTTTGTTTTTGAGATGGAGTCTCACTCTGTCATCAGGCTGGAGTGCAGTGGCACAATCTCAGCTCACTGCAACCTCCACCTCCTGGGTTCAAGTGATTCTCCTGCCTCAGCCTCCCAAGTAGCTGGGACTACAGGTGCCCGCCACCACGCCTGGCTAATTTTTTGTATTTTCAGTAGAGACGGGATTTCACCACGTTGGCCAGGATGGTCTTGATCTCTTGACCTCGTGATCCACCTGCCTTAGCCTCCCAAAGTGCTGGGACTACAGGCATGAGCCATCATGCCTGGCTCAAAATCAGCATTATTAAAATGGCCACACTGCCCACAGAAATTTATAGATTAAGTGCTATTTTTATTAAACTACTATCGACATTCTTTATAAAACTAGAAGAAAAACTATTTCTTTTTTTTTTTTGGAAACCCCAAAAAAAGGCCAAGTACCCAAGGCAGTCCTAAGCATAAAGAACAAAGCATAAGACATCATGGTACTAAATTTCAAACCACACTACATGGTTTCAGTACCAAAAACCACATGGTACTGGTACCAACAAAGACACAGAAATCAATTAAGCAGCATAGACAGCACAGAAATAAAACTGAGCACATATAACTATCTGATCTTTGACAAAGCTCAGAAAAACAAACAGTGTATAAAGGATTCTGTATTTAAGTAAATCATGCTGAGATAACTGGTGAGTCATATTCAAAAGATTGAAACCAGACACATTCTTACATTATATAGTCATTAACTGAGGATAATTAAAGACTTCAATGTACAATCGTAAACTGTAAAAACCCTGAAACGCAACTTCATTCTGGAATTGTGAACTGGTAAAGCTTTTATGATGAAGACACCAAAAGCAACTACAACAAAAGCAAAATTGACAAATGAGATCTAATTAGATTTAAGAACTTCAACATGTAAGAATAATTTATCAATAGAATGAACAGAGAACTTATAGAATGGGAGAAAAAGTTTTATAAACTATGTAGCTGATAAAAGTTTAATATTAAGCATCTATAAGAAACTTAAACAAATTTATAGTAAATAAGCAAATAATCCTATACATTTATCATCAAAGGATATGAAATAGACACTTTTTCAAAAAGACTTGTATGCAAACAACAAACATATTAAAAAAAAAAGGGTTATCACTGATTATTAGAGAAGTGCAAATTAAAACCACAATGAGATGGCATCTCACACCAGTCAAAATGTCTATTATGAAGAAGTCAAAAAATTAAAAACCAGATGCTGGCAAATTTACAGAGAAAAAGGACAACTTGGCTGAAGTCTTCATCTCTGGTTAATGATATGGAAGTATAAAATAGCTTAGCCAATTTGCAAGACATTGTGGTGATTTCTCAAAGACCTAAAACAAAATATTATTTTACCAAGCAATCCCATTTCTGGATATATAACCAAATGAATATAAATTACTCTGTTATAAAGATACATGCATGTGTATGTTCAATGCAGCATTATTCACAATAGCAAAGAGATGGAATCAACCTAAATGCCTATCAGTGGTTGACAGGATTAAAAAAAGTAGAAGTGGTACGTGCCCATCATGAAATGTTATGCATTATACATTATGAAAAGTAATGAGGTCATGTCATTTGCAGAAAAATGTTTAAGACAGAAAGCCTACCATAAAACAATAAAGTTAAACTATATCCTAGAAGACATAGAATTCAAACCTAGAAGATATGGAATTTAAGGCTACTGTGAACACCTTTACAGAGACAAACTAGAAAACCTAGAAAAGACAAATAAATTCCTGGAAATAGATGATCCTCCTAGATTAAACCAGGAAGAAATCCAATCACGGACAGATGAACAACAAGCAGCAAGCTTGAAACAGCAATTTTTTGAAAGGTGAAAACGCCAAAACCCCAGGATTAATGGATTCATATCTGAATTTTGTCAGACATTTGAAAAGAAGTGGTACCACACCAGTCCTACCAAAACAATTTCAAAATATAAAGAAGGAATCTTCCCTAACTTATTCTATGAAGCAAGTATTGTGTCCTAGTACTAAAACTAGGAAATAACCTAATTTAAAAAAGTAAACTACAGACCAATATTCCTGGTGAAGATAGATGCAAAATTCTCAACAAAATATTGGCTAACTAAATTGAAAAACATATTTAGAAGATAATACATCATAATCAAGTAAGTTTCACACAAGAGATACAGGGATGATTTAACATTTGCAAGTCAAGAAATGGGATACACCACATAAACATAATTAAAAACAAAATTATATAATCATCCCAATAGACATAGATAAAGAATGTGACAAAATTCAGCATCACTTTATGATTAAAAGCTTCAGCAAAATTGGCAGAGACGCACCTTAAGGTGAGAAAAACCATCTATGACAAACCGACACCTGAAATTATATTCAATGGGGAAAAGTTGAAAGCATTTTCCCAAAGCACTGGAACAAGATAAGAATGGCCACTTCCATCACTTTTATTCAGTGTAGTACAGACAGTTCCAGACAGAGCAAACAGACAAGAGAAAAAAAAATAAAAGAGCATTTAAATCAGTAAAGAGAAAGTCAATGTGTTGCTATTTGCCAGTTATATAATTATATACCTAGAAAACATGAAAGACCAATTTGTAAGGCTCCTAGATCTGATAAATGAATTTAGTATACCTTTTAGAATACATAATCAATGTACTCAAATCACTAGCACTCCAATACACCAACAGAGACCAACCTGAGAATTGAATCAAGAACTCAACTCTTTTGGCTAATATCGAGAACCTATGAAGAACTCAAACAAATTTACAAGAAAAAAACAAACAACCCCATCAACAAGTGGGTAAAGGATATGAACAGACAATTCCCAAAAGAAGACATTTATACAGTCAACAGACACATGAAAAAATGCTCATCACCACTCGCCATCAGAGAAATGCAAATCAAAACCACAATGAGATACCATCTCACACCAGTTAGAATGGCAATCATTAGAAAGTCAGGAAATAACAGGTGCTAGAGAGGATGTGGAGAAATAGGAACACTTTTACACTGTTGGTGGGACTGTAAACTAGTTCAACCATTGGGGAAAACAGTGTAGTGATTCCTCAAGGATCTAGAACTAGAAATACCATTTGACCCAGCCATCCCATTACTGGGTATATACCCAAAGGATTATAAATCATGCTACTGTAAAGACACATGCACACATATGTTTATTGTGGCACTATTCACAAGAGCAAAGACTTGGAATCAACCGAAATGTCCATCAGTCACTGACTGGATTAAGAAAATGTGGCACATATACACAATGGAATACTATGCAGCCATAAAAAAGGAGGAGTTCGTGTCCTTTGTAGGGACAAGGATGCAGCTGGAAACCATCATTCTCAGCAAACTATTGCAAGAACAGAAAACCAAACACTGCATGTTCTCACTTATAGGTGGGAACTGAACAATGAGATCACTTGGACACAGGAAGGGGAACATCACACACTGGGTCCTATTGTGGGGAGGGGGAAGGGAGAGAAATAGCATTAGGAGATATACCTAATGTAAATAACGAGTTAATGGGTGCAGCACACCAACATGGCACATGTATACGTATGTAAGAAACCTGCATGTTGTGCACATGTACCCTAGAACTTAAAGTAATAAAAAAAAAAAAAAAAAAAAAACTCAACCCTTTTAACAGTAGCTGTAAAAAGTAAAACACATAGGAATGCACCTATCCAAGAAAATGAAAGTCCTCTGTAAGGAAAACTACAAAATAGTCCTACAGTTTGTAGTTCAGAGAACTAGAAATACTATTCTCAAATTCACATGGAAGCACATCAAGAACCTACAGAGACAAAGCAAGATTAGTCAATAAGAACAAATCTGGAGGCATCACTTTATACAACTTAAACTATACTGGAAGTCTGCAGTTACCAAAAGAGCATGGTATAGTTATGAAAACAGGGAGGTAGATCAATGGATCAGCATAAAGAACCCAGCAATAAATCAAAATACTTACAGCCAACTGATTTTCAACAAGCAAACAAAAATATAAAGTGGAGAAGACACCCTACTTAACTAATGGTGCTTAATTGACAAGCCACGTGTAAAAGAATAAAACTGGGTTCTCATCTCTCACCTTACATAAAAATCAACTCAAGGTGGATCAAAATGACAAACGTAAGACCTGAAATCATAAATATTATAAATATTATAAAATAGAAAGTTGGAAAAACTCTTCTAGACATAGGCCTAGGCAAAGAGTTCACAACCAATAAAACGAAAGCAAATGCAATGAAAACAAAGATAAATATATGGCACTTAATTGAACAAAACACCTCATTCTGCATGGAAAAGGAAATAATCAGTAGAGGAAACAGACAATCCACAGAGTGGGAGAAAAATTTTACAAACTATGTATCTCACAAAGGACTAACATCCATAATATACCAAGAGCTCAAACAAATCAGCAAGAGTAAAAAAATAGTGTCATTAAAAAGTCAAAAACAATTGAATAGACAATTCTGAAAAGAAGACATAAAAATGTCAAACAAACCTTTTTAAAAAAAATTCTTAATATTATTAAATACCAGGGAAATGCAAATCAAAACCACAATTCAGTACCACCTTACCCTGCAAGAATGATCATAATTTTAAAATTATAGGTGTCGGCATAAACATGGTGAAAATGGAACACTTTTACACTGCTGCTGGATATGTAAACAAGTAGAGGCACTATGGAAAACAGTGTGGATATATCTAGAAGAACTAAAAGTGGGTCCACCATTCAATCCAGCAATCTCACTTCTGCATATATGCCCGAGAGAAAAGAAGTTATCCTGAAGCAACTCAGGAATAGAAAACCAAGGATCACATGTTCTCACTTGTAAGTATGAGTGAGCTCTGAGGATGCAAAGACATAAGAATCATAAAATAAACCTTGGGGACTTGAGTGGAAGAATGGGAGGGGAGTGAGAAATAAAAGGATACAAAGGTACCATGTACACTGCTCACACGATACGTGCACCAAAATCTCAGAAATCAGTAATAAAGAAATTATTTATGTAACCAAACACCACCTGTTTCCCAAATTTTATTAAAACAACAAAATAAATACTATCTAAACAGTAAAAAAAAATCTTAATAAAAAATAAAAAATAGATATGCACCCATAGTACCTATTTTTAATTTTATACTGCTGAAAAGGGCACTAAAAAGATGGAAGAACATTTTGATTTACTGATGCCATTCCTGGGAGCACTGGAGCTCCCAGAGTGTCTCTAGCCACATTGGACCACCTAGAGTGTCTCTAGGTGCTGGGAGAGAGAGAATACAGCAATCATGAGGCATTGACTCATTTTGTCCTGTTAAAGCAGAAAGAAATTGAAACAAAACTCAGCTGAAGTCCACCCGCAAAAGAAGAATTTATACCCACGATAGTGTTGTGAGATCTTTGAGGTGTCAGTATTTTGACCAAAATCATCTGTGACTGGTGGCAACTTTGCCTAAGTTTTGCTTGGGCCTTCTAGGTTCATTACCCACTCAGTCTGGCAGGCTGTACTCGGCTCCTGCTACCAGCCTATATCCCATGCTTTCCAAGAGTAAGTCAGACGTGGAGTAGTGATGGGAGTGTGATTGAATGTAAGGTCTGGCCACTGCACAGAGACAGACATGCCAGCTGTTGCTGTGGGACAAGCAGTTCCAAGTTCTGTCATGAGCACTGGCTCAGTAACAGGCTTTGGCTATACCAGGAACACCACAAGCAGTTTCCCTGACAGGCATCAGGAAATGCAGTGGTGCCTGGAATCTTGGAGACACCAGGAACTGCAGGGGCTCAAAAACGCCATCACAGCCCTGGCTCTGTGGTCTAGGAAGCTCTCAGGTCTAGTTTCCTTGAACGGCCACACCTCTTCTCTCCTTCTTTTCATCAGTAATAGGGTGAGCATAGAACATGTTTTAGTCCTTTTTGTGCTCCAGATCTTTCAGCCTTGCCATTTGGTGGATCTCGAGTTCTTGTCCTGAAATCAGAAAGAATGAGCTATGCAGACAAGTGGAGAGTTAGCAAGATAAAGAGCTTTATTAAGCAACTGAACAGTTCAAAGGAGACCCACAATGGGCAACTCCTCTCCATAGTCAGTTTTTCCTGATAGCTATTCCTCTCTCAGCAGAGAAGGTAGCTCCTCTCTGCAGTGGTCAGGTGGTATTTCTTCAGCTTTCAGCAGAGAGTAGGCTCCCTCTGCAGCTGGTTGTCTCATTGACTCCTCAGCTCTTAGCAGAGAGGAGAGCCTGAGGTGGCAGTTCTTCTCTACGGATGGTCATCTCATCATCTACCCATTGTCTGTTTTGTTCTCTTCTCAAGTCTGGCTGAGTACAAGGTTTATATTAACCTCAGAGGGGAGGAAATGCATGGTGATTAGTCCATAGTTTGCCATGTGTGGGCCCAGAAAAAGTCATGACAAATTTCCCCTCCAGTTCATGGGACTGGTGGCCCATCCCTCAGGAATCAGGCCCTCTCTGGTTTGAACGTGGGGTTTAAGCAGGGACTGGCCCCCTTCCACCTAGGAACCTATTTGCTTCCTGTCAACTTTATAGTGCCGAGGTTGTTTATGCTAAGGGATGCCTGCCGGTCAACACTGGGCTGTCTTCACACCCCCACTTGGCCCCTCTCTAAGGCTTGTTGGCACCCAATGACTAGAGGGGGCAGAGGTAGCAGGAAGCTGACATATCAGCACTGCCCTGATTATGTGAACCCCAAGTCAGACTATGACAGCACCCAGGCTCTTTCCAACTTTGCTCCAAGATTAGAGCAGGTGCCAACAGTAGGGAGAAGCCAGGCTGTGAGACCAGGCACTTCTGAGCCTGCACGGTGTGGGGTGTCAGTAAGCCTTTACATGCCCCTGAGATTGCAGAGATGTCTTGGCCCACAACCCTTGCAGGACAGCTGCAGCTGCATCTGGGGATCTTCTGCCATGCCAACTCAGAAGTAGAGAGGGTCCCACTTCTCCCAGCTCCCACTGGCTCCATGGAGCATTCAGTCCTGGCTGCTCCTCGTTATAGCCTGGGGCAGAGGCTCCAGGTCCTTCCTGGGTCCCTCTCTGCTTGCTTCTCCATGCTCAACCACACTGCTCTCCAGCCGGAGTGTGGCTTGTTCCAGCCCCATCATAATGCCCCCTAAGATGGCAGGCTCTCAGAGGGGCCTGCCAGGGGTAGACTTTGGGGACTATCTGCCTTCTCCGCTGTTGCAGTAGTGGAAAAGATCAATGATGTAAGGCCAGGATCCAGAGGAGCAAAGTCTCTGAGCTTGGGACTGGGTCTTGCCCAGCAATGCAAATGTGGGGGTGGTGCAGATGACTGCCTGGGGGATACAGGGCACAGGGGACTTGGGCACAGTATTTCCTCTGCCATTTTCGCTGCTCACACCTCCCTTCTGCAGTCTGTGTAATGGCAGTCGTCAATCTAGATGGCCCACAGCTGCCATCAATAACAACAAAAAAATCATCAATCCCAGGAGTCAGAACTCAAGATTCCACAAACCTGACCACCAACGGATATAGTGCTTTGCGTCTCCAAGTAATCTTAAAAGACATTCTGTGTCATTACGACTGCAACTCTGAGGTTAATTCTAGTTCTGACCTAGGCTCAGAGATAGTGAACTGTTGAGAAGGTGAGTGGGTGGGTCATATCATACCAAACGAATGCTGGCATTACCCCTCCCCTAATCCCAGGCTACACATCTCATGGCAAACACAGAACAAAACAAAACAAAAACAAACAAAAGAAACCACTTTCCTTCTGCATAAAGAGAGGAAAGAAAAAAGTGGAGAAAACTGTGTATTGCATCTTGGATACACATGCTCAGCCACATCAGGGTATAAAATTTGTCAGGTCATGGGGCCCTAAACTCTAAATGACATTTTACACACACTCTGGACAAGAATAAAACCAGATGCCATTTAAAAAAAAAAAAAAAAAAAAAAAAAAAAAAAAAAAAAAAAAAAAAAAAAAAAGGACATAGTCCTGGCAGAGTTTATTACCACTCACATAAGTGCGCTTTGATCCTGAATAACCAACCAGCAGTGATACCCAGGTACTACACTGAAGGCTTTTAAAGAGTCTCTGAGCCTTGCTGGCTTCAGAAGAGACATAGAAAATTACCAGCTGTAGTGGCTATGTGGCAAAACTACTTCTGGTTGAAAAAAATGAGGAAAAAGTAAAGAGAGCTTTGTCTTCTTAGGTACCAGCAAATCCACATGGGGTAGAGGGTTAGAACACCAAGTAGGCTCTTGGGATCGCATAATCCAGAATTTGACTTTTGGACAGCATTTCTGGACTTGCCCTGCCAGAGAAAATACTGAAAAGTGAGTTCCAGGCCAGGAAGCATTCCATGAACACAGAGTTAAGCAATACACACACTGGGGCATTTCAGAGGGTGTAAGGATGAGTGGGCGGAAGAAGATCAAGAAAAGTAACTAATAGGTATAAGGCGTAATGCCTGAATGATAAAGTAATCTGTACAACAAACCCTCATGACACAAGTTTACCGATGTAACAAATCTACAATTGTATCCCTGACCTTAAAATAATAGTTTTAAAAAACCATCAAACTATAAGGGAATATTATCAGTAGCCTTTCAGTAGTCCTTGTGGGTTGAGGTGGTAGTGATTATAGCATAAAGGCCTTCTGCCTTTAGAAAGAGGAGAAAAGAGTGGAAAAAAATGTCTCATATGACTTGAGTTCTAGCTCATCTGCAGTACAACAGAACACCAATTAGAGTGTTTTGATGTTTTTGATTCTAGTTACAGATTCCTGTACAGCACTTCTGAATGCACGTAGAACCTGGGTCACCTTGCTGCACTGAAGCCAAAAACACAGGCCTTGCTGTTTTGCCACTAGCTAATTGTAGAGTCACAAAGTCTAGGGTCAACATCGGCAGTAGCCAGGAATTGGTTACAGAAGGCCTTGAGTGACACCCAGTGCTGAGCTGGCTTCAGTTCTGACCTAGTGCAGTCATAGCAGTGTTGGCTACAGATGTTCTTTCTTCTCTTCACCTCCACTACTATGGAAAATGGTGCGGAGAGTCCTTAAGGAACTGCCATTTGATCCAGCAATCCCACTACTGGGTATCTACTGGGAGGAAAATAAGTCATTGTATAAAAAAATACTTGCATATGCATGTTTATAGCAACACAATTCACAATTGCAAAACCATGAAAACAACCCAAAAGCCCATCAATCAATGAATGGTTATACATACATATGTGTATATATATAAAATCAGCCATAAAAAGAAAGAATTAATAATTATATTAAAAGACACTTGCTTGTGCATGTTTATAGCATCACAATTCACAATTGCAAAAACGTGAAAACAACCCAAATACCCATCAATCAACAAGTGGTTAAAAAAACAGTAAGATAGATATAGACATACACATATATATGTATGTATGTATATGGAATACTAATCACCCATAAAACAACCTAAATGCCATCAATCAAAAATTGGTTAAAGAAACTGTGAGAGATATATATGTATATACACACACATGTATTCCACATATATTAATATACTGTAGTATATATACTATATATAGTATATATATGGAATACATATACACACACACATATACATCACAGTTTCTTTAACTTTGCACCCTTTGCAAAGTAACTTTGAAGTAACTCAGAATGGGAAAACCAAACATCATATGTTCTCAATTATAAGCGGGAGCCAAACTATGAGGACACAAAGGCATAAGAATGACACAGTGGGCTTTTGGGACTCAGTGGGAAATGGTGGAAACGGGGTGAAGGATAAATAAATGACTACAAATACAGTGCAGTTTACACTGCTCGGGTAATGCGTACAGCAAAATCTCACAAATTACCACTAAATAACTTAGGTGACCAAATACCATCTGTTCTTCCAATAACCTGTGGAAATAAAAAAAATTAAAAGATAAAAAAGATAACATCCAAACAAACAAAATGAGAAACAAGAATAAGGATGTTACTCACAATCCCACAAAAATACACAGAAACAATATTTCTCAGGTACTACTGCAAGCACCTGTATGCAAACAAACTAGAAAAGCTAGAAAAAATTGAATTCTGGAACACACAACCTCCCAAAAGTAAACCAGAAAGGAATTGAAACCCTGAACAGACCAATAATAAGTTTTGAAATTGAATCAATGATTTAAAAAAAAACAAAAATCTACCAGTCAGACAAAGTTCCGGAGCAGATGGATTCACAGCTGAAATCTGAGAAAGATGAGCTGGTAGAAATCCTACTGAAACTGCTGCAAAAAGTTGAGAAGTAAGATGCCTCTCTAACTCAATATATGAGTCAAGTATGACTCTGATACCAAAACCAGGGAAAGAAAAAACTAAAAAAAAAAAAAAAAAAAAAAAAAAAAAAATCTAGCCAATATTGCTGATGAATATAGATGCAAAAATTCTCAACAAAATGCTAGTGAACTAAATTGGGAAGCACATCAGAAAGTTAATCCATCATGATCAAATGAGTTGTGTTCCTGGGATAAGGTCAAGAGACAAAACTAATAAATGTGATTCATCACATATATAGAACTAAAATTACAGGACCACATGATTATCTTAATACATGCAGAGAAAGCTTTTGATAAAATGCAATATTTTCTCCAGTTAAAAACCCTCGAGGGGGCGGAGCAAGATGGACGAATAAGAACAGCCCCAGTCTCCAACTCCCAGTGTGAGTGACACAGAAGACAGGTGATTTCTGCATTTTCAACTGAGGTACTGGGTTCATCTCACTAGGGAGTGTAGGACAATCGGTGCTGGTCAGCTGCTGCAGCCCAACTAGTGAGAACTGAAGCAGGGCGAGGCATCGCCTCACCTGGGAATCGCAATGGGGAAGGGAATCCCTTTTCCTAGCCAGGGGAACTGAGACACACAACACCTGGAAAATCGGATAACTCCCACCTCAATACTGCATTTTACCAAGGATCTTAGCAAACGAGGACACCAGGAGATTATATCCCACACCTGGCCGGAGGGTCCCATGCCCACGGAGCCTCCCTCATTGCTAGCACAGCAGTCTTCGAGCTAAGGGCAGGGCAACAATGAGGCTGGGGGAGGGGTGCCCATAATTACTGAGGCTTAAGTACGTAAACAAAGCGGTTGCGAAGCTCGAACTGGGTGGAGCTCACAGCAGCTCAAGGAGGCCTGCCTGTCTGTATAGACTCCACCTCTGGGGACAGGGCACAGCTAAACAACAAAAACAACAACAACAAAAAAGCTACTGAAACCTCTGCAGACACAAACGACTCTGTCTGACAGCTTAGAAGAGAGCAGTGGATCTCCCAACATAGAGGTTGAGATCTGAGAATGGACAGACTACCTGCTCAAGTGGGTCCCTGACCCCTGAGTAGCCTAACTGGGAGACATCCCCAACTAGGCACAGACCGACACCCTACACCTCACACGGTGGAGTACACCCCTGAGAGGAAGCTTCCAAAGCAAGAATCAGACAGGTACACTTGCTGTTCAGCAAGATTCTATCTTCTGCAGCCTCTGCTGCTGATACCCAGGCAAACAGGGTCTGGAGTGGACCTCAAGCAATCTCCAACAGACCTACAGCTGAGGGTCCTGACTGTTAGAAGGAAAACTAACAAATAGGAAGGACACCCACACCAAAACCCCATCAGTACGTCACTATCATCAAAGACCACAGGCAGATAAAACCACAAAGATGGGGAAAAAGCAGGGCAGAAAAGCTGGAAATTCAAAAAATAAGAGCGCATCTCCCCCTCCAAAGGAATGCAGCTCATCACCAGCAACGGATCAAAGCTGGACAGAGAATGACTTTGATGAGATGAAAGAAGAAAGCTCCAGTCCATCAAACTTCTCAGAGCTAAAGGAGCAATTATGTACCCACTGCAAAGAAACTAAAATTCTTGAAAAAAAGAGTGGAAGAATTGATAACTAGAATAATTAATGCAGAGAAAGCCATAAACGAACTGACAGAGATGAAAACCATAACACGAGAAATACGTGACAAATGCACAAGCTTCAGTAACCGACTGAATCAACTGGAAGAAAGAGTGTCAACGATTGAGGACCAAATGAATGAAACGAAGTGAGAGGAGAAATCTAAAGAAAAAGAAAAAAAAAATGAACAAAGCCTGCAAGAAGTATGGGATTATGTAAAAAGACCAAATCTATGTCTGATTGGGGTGCCTGAAAGTGAGGGGGAAAATGGAACCAAGTTGGAAAACACTCTTCAGGATATCATCCAGGAGAACTTCCCCAACCTAGTAGGGCAGGCCAACATTCAAATCCAGGAAATACAGAGAACGACACAAAGATACTCCTCGAGAAGAGCAACTCCAAGACACATAATTGCCAGATTCACCAAAGTTGAAATGAAGGAAAAAATCTTAAGGGCAGCCAGAGAGAAAGGTCAGGTTACACACAAAGGGAAGCCCATCAGAATAACAGCAGATCTCTCGGCAGAAACTCTACAAGCCAGAAGAGAGCGGGGGCCAATATTCAACATTCTTAAAGAAAAGAATTTTCAACCCAGAATTTCATATCCAGCCAAACTAAGCTTCATAAGTGAAGGAGAAATAAAATCCTTTACAGATAAGCAAATGCTTAGAGATTTTGTCACCACCAGGCCTGCCTTACAAGAGACCCTGAAGGAAGCACTAAACATGGAAAGGAACAACTGGTACCAACCATTGCAAAAACATGCCAAAATGTAAAGACCATCGGGGCTAGGAAGAAACTGCATCAACTAACGAGCAAAATAACCAGTTAATATCATAATGGTAGGATCAAGTTCACACATAACAATATTAACCTTAAATGTAAATGGACTAAATGCTCCAATTAAAAGACACAGACTGGCAAACTGGATAAAGAGTCAAGACCCATCAGTCTGCTGTATTCAGGAGACCCATCTCACATGCAGAGACATACATAGGCTCAAAATAAAGGGATGGAGGAAGGTCTACCAAGCAAATGGAGAACAAAAAAAAGGAGGGGTTGCAATACCAGTCTCTGATAAAACAGACTTTACCATCAAAGATCAAAAGAGACAAAGAAGGCCATTACCTAATGGTAAAGGAATCAATTCAACAGGAAGAGCTAACGATCCTAAATATATATACACCCAATACAGGAGCACCCAGATTCATAAAGCAAGTCCTTAGAGACATATAAAGAGACTAAGACTCCCATACAATAATAATGGGAGACTTCAACACCCCACTGTCAACATTAGACAGATCAATGAGACAGAAAGTTAACAAGAATATCCAGGAATTGAACTCATCTCTGCAGCAAGCAGACCTAATAGACCTCTACACAACTCTACACCCAAAATCAACAGAATATACATTCTACTCAGCACCACATCACACGTATTCCAAAATTGACCACATAATTGGAAGTAAAGCACTCCTCAGCAAATGTACAAGAAGAGAAATTATAACAACTGTCTCTCAGACCACAGTGCAATCAAACTAGAGCTCAGGACTAAGAAACTCAATCAAAACCGCTCAACTACATGGAAATTGAATAACCGGCTCCTGAATGACTACTTGGTACATAACGAAATGAAAGCAGAAATAAAGATGTTCTTTGAAGCCAATGAGAACAAAGATACAACATACTAGAATCTCTGGGACACATTTAAAGCAGTGTGTAGAGGGAAATTTATAGCACTAAATGCCCACAAGAGAAAGCTGGAAAGATCTAAAATTCACACTCTAACATCACATTTAAAAGAACTAGAGAAGCAAGAGCAAACACATTCAAAAGCTAGCAAAAGGCAAGAAATAACTAAGATCAGAGCAGAACTGAAGGAGATAGAGACACAAAATACCCTCCAAAAAAATCAATGAATCTAGGAGTTGGTTTTTTGGAAAAATCAACAAAATTGATAGACCACTAGAAACATGAATAAAGAAGAAAAGAGAGAAGAATCAAATAGACACAATAAAAAATGATAAAGGGGATATCACCACTGTCCCCACAGAAATACAAACTACCATCAGAGAATACTATAAACACCTCTACACAAATAAACTAGAAAATCTAGAAGAAATGGATAATTTCCTGGACACTTACACTCTCCCATGATTAAACCAGGAAGAAGCTGAATTCCTGAATAGACCAATAGCAGGCTCTGAAATTGAGGCAATAATTAATAGCCTACCAACCAAAAAAAGTCCAGGACCAGACGGATTCACAGCTGAATTCTACCAGAGGTACAAGGAGGAGCTGCTACCATTCCTTCTGAAACTATTGCAAATAATCAAAAAAGAGGGAATCCTCCCTAACTCATTTTATGAGGCCAACATCATCCTGATACCAAAGCCTGGCAGAGACACAACAAAAAAAGAGAATTTTAGACCAATATCCCTGACGAACATCGATAAAAAAATTCTCAATAAAATACTGGCAAATTGAATCCAGCAGCACATCAAAAAGCTTATCCACCATGATCAAGTGGGCTTCATCGCTGGGATGCAAGGCTGGTTCAACATACGCAAATCAATCAACATAATCCATCATATAAACAGAACTAAAGACAAAAACCACATGATTATCTCAATAGATGCCCAAAAGGCCTTTGACAAAATTCAACAGCCTTTCATGCTAAAAACTCTCAATAAATTCGGTATTGATGGAACATACCTGAAAATAATAAGAGCTATTTATGACAAACCCACAGCCAATATCATACTGAATGGGCAAAAACTGGACGCATTCCCTTTGAAAACTGGCACAAGACAGGGATGCCCGCTGTCACTACTCCTATTCAACGTAGTGTTGGAAGTTCTGGCTAGGGCAATCAGGCAGGAAAAAGAAATAAAGGGTATTCAGTTAAGAAAAGAAGAAGTCAAATTGTCCCTGTTTGCGGATGACATGATTGTATATTTAGAAAACCCCATCGTCTCAGCCCAAAATCTCCTTAAGTTGATAAGCAACTTCAGCAATGTCTCAGGATACAAAATTAATGTGCAAAAATCACAAGCATTCTTATACACCAGTAACAGACAAACAGAGAGCCAAATCATGAATGAATTTCCATTCACAATTGTATCAAAGAGCATAAAATATCTAGGAATACAACTTACAAGGGATGTAAAGGACCTCTTCAAGGAGAACTACAAACCACTGCTCAGTGAAATAAAAGAGGACACAAACAAATGGAAGAACATACCATGCTCATGGATAGGAAGAATCAATATCGTGAAAATGGCCATACTGCCCAAGGTAATTTATAGATTTAATGCCATCCCCATCAAGCTACCAATGAGTTTCTTCACAGAATTGGAAAAAACTACTTTAAAGTTCATATGGAACCAAAAAAGAGCCCGCATTGCCAAGACAATCATATGTCAAAAGAACAAAGCTGGAGGCATCACGCTACCTGACTTCAAACTGTACTACAGGGCTACAGTAAACAAAACAGCATGGTACTGGTACCAAAACAGAGATATAGACCAATGGAACAGAACCGAGTCCTCAGAAATAATACCACACATCTACAGCCATCTGATCTTTGACAAACCTGAGAAAAACAAGAAATGGGGAAAGGATTCCCTATTTAATAAATGGTGCTGGGAAAATTGGCTAGCCATAAGTAGAGAGCTGAAACTGGATCCTTTCCTTACTTTTTATACGAAAATTAATTCAAGATGGATTAGAGACTTAAATGTTAGACCTAATACCATAAAAATCCTAGAAGAAAACCTAGGTAGTACCATTCAGGACATAGGCATGGGCAAAGACTTCATGTCTAAAACACCAAAAGCAATGGCAGCAAAAGCCCAAATTGACAAATGGGATCTCATTAAACTAAAGAGCTTCTGCACAGCAAAAGAAACTACCATCAGAGTGAACAGGCAACCTACAGAATGGGAGAAAATTTTTGCAATCTACTCATCTGACAAAGGGCTAATATCGAGAACCTACAAAGAACTCAAACAAACTTCAAGAAAAAAACAAACAACCCCATCAAAAAGTGGGCAAAGGATAAGAACAGACGTTTCTCAAAAGAAGACATTCATACAGCCAACAGACACATGAAAAAATGCTCATCATCACTGGCCATCAGAAAAATGCAAATCAAAACCACAATGAGATACCATCTCACACCAGTTAGAATGGCGGTCATTAAAAAGTCAGGAAACAACAGGTGCTAGAGAGGATGTGGAGAAATAGAAACACTTTTACACTGTTGGTGGGATTGTAAACTAGTTCAACCATTATGGAAAACAGTATGGCGATTCCTCAAGGATCTAGAACTAGAAGTACCATATGACCCAGCCATCCCATTACTGGGTATATACCCAAAGGATTATAAATCATGCTGCTATAAAGACACATGCACACGTATGTTTATTGTGGCACTATTCACAAGAGCAAAGACTTGGAATCAACCCAAATGTCCATCAGTGACAGACTAGATTAAGAAAATGTGGCACATATACACCATGGAATACTATGCAGCCATCAAAAAGGATGAGTTTGTGTCCTTTGTAGGGACATGGATGCAGCTTGAAACCATCATTCTTAGCAAAGTATCGCAAGAACAGAAAACCAAACACCGCATGTTCTCACTCATAGGTGGGAACTGAACAATGAGATCACTTGGACTCGGGAAGGGGAACATCACACACCGGGGCCTATCACGGGGAGGGTGGAGGGAGGAGGGATTGCATTGGGAGTTATACCTGATGTAAATGACGAGTTGATGGGTGCTGACGAGTTGATGGGTGCAGCACAGCAACATGGCACAAGTGTACATATGTAACAAACCTGCACGTTATGCACATGTACCCTAGAACTTAAAGTATAATAATAATAATAATAAAACACACACACACAAAAAAAGAAACCCTCAACAAATTAGGCATCAAAAATATATATCAAAATAATAAAATCCATCTATAACACACCCAAGTCAACATCACATTGAACAGGCATATGCTGAAAGTATTCCCCTTGAGAACCACATCAAAACACAAATAGACAAAACATGACTCTCATCAATTCTATTCAACATAGTAATAGAAGTCCTAGCCAAAGAAATCAGGGAAGATAAAGAAAGTGTTTCCAAATAAGAAAACAAAAAGTTAAATGTCTTTCTTAGAAGATAACATAATTCTAGAAAAGTAATTCTGGAAAATCTCATAATCTTTGACAGAGCCTCCTAGATCTCAAGAACAGCACAGTTTCAGAATACAAAAATCTATGTACAAGAATAAGGAGCATGTATATATACCAATAACACCCAAGCAGAGGGTCAAATCAAGTATACAATCTCATTCACAATAGCAAAAAAAAAAAAAAAAAAAAAAAAAAAAGGAAAAGAAAAAGAAAATGCCCAGCAATAAAACTAATCAGGTTAAAAATTCTCTGCAATAAGAATTATAAAAGACTACTAACATAAAATAGAGATGACTCAAACATAAAAAAATTAGTGTTCATGAATAGGAAGTAATGTGATTTGGATCTGTGTTTCCATCAAAATCTGATGTCAAAGTGTAATCCCCAATGCTGGAGTTGGGACCTGGTTGGAGGTAATTGAATCATGGGGCAGATTCTTTCCTCAATGCTGCTCTCAAAATAGTCCCCTTGTGCTTATAATATCTGGTTGCTCAAGAGTATGTTAGCACCTCCTGCCACTCTGTGTTCCTCCTGCTCCAGCCATACAAAATGTGGCTGCTTCCCCTTCAATTTTGCATTATTTCAAATTTTCTGAGGCCTCCCAGAAGCCAAAATTATACTTCCTGTACAGCCCCTGAAACATGAGCCAATTAAACCTTTTCTCTTCATAAATGACCCAGTCTCATGTATTTCTTTATGGCAATGCAAGAACAAACTAATAAAGAAAATTAGTACCAAGAAGTTAGATAGTGCTATAAGGATACATAAAATTGAAGTGACTTTGGAACTCCATAATGAGCAAAGGGCTTAAAAGAAGACAGGAAGATGACGCAAACCTTGGGATTTCCCAGAGATATTTAAATTATTGCGACCCAAATGTGACAGTGACATGAACAGTGAAGTCCAGGCTAAGAACATGTCAGTTGAAGATGAGTAACTTACTGGAAACTGAAGAAAAGGTCACTTTTGTCATGCATTAGTAGGAAAGGGGTTGGAGGCCTTGTGCACTTGAGAGTGGTAATTTAGGGTATTTGGATAAATAAATTTCTAAAACAGCAAAGCATTCAAGATGTGGCCAGCTGCTTCTAGCAGCTGAATTTTATATTCTTTAGCAAAGAAATAATGTAAAACTGAAACTTGTATTTAAAAGAAAACCACAGAATAGAAATTTGGAAAACTTTTAGCTGACATGTGATAGTAAAAAGAAAAAAATAATAATAATAAAGAAAAAAATAATAAAACTTTCTGGAGAAAAAATTAAGATGACTGCAAAAATTTACATAGTTAAAGAAGAAAAATGTTGACAGGCAAAATGATGAGGAAAATGCCTCAAAGACATTTCAGAGACCTTAGTGGCAGTTTCTCTTATCACAGAACAAGATTCCGAGGAGGACAGAATGGTGTTATTGGCCAAGACAAGGGTACTGCTGCCCTGTGCAGTCTCAGGAAACTACTTTGTGCTGCTGCAGTTCCAACCTCTGCTCAAAATGCAAAAGATACATCTTGGGGCCACTGTTTCAGAAGGTGAAGGACATAAGCCTTGGTAGCTTTCACACAGTGTAAAGCTTGTGGGTACACAGAGTACAAGAGTTGAGGCTTGAGATCCTCTGCCTAGATTTCAGAGGATGTATGGAAAAGCCTGAATGTCTAGGTAGAAACATGCTGCAGGGGTAGAGTCCTTATGGATAACCTCTACTAGGGCAGTGCAGAAAGAAAATGTGAGGTTCATCAGATACAAAAATTAACATAAGGTGGATTAAAAAACTTGAATGTAAAATATAAAACTATGGAGACCCTAGAAGAAAACCTAGAAAATACTATGATGGATATCAGCCCTAGTAAATACTTCATGATGCAGACTCCAAAAACAATGACAATAAATGAAAAAATTAGCAAGTTTGTCCAACTAAACAGCTTCTGCACCATAAAATAAATGGAGTAAACAGTGTACGGAATACAAAAATATATTTGCAAACTATGCATTCAGCAAATCTATAGTACCTAGAATCTAGAAGAAACTTACAAAGCAAAAAACAAAGAACCTCATTTTAAAAAGGAGACAAAGGACGTGAACACACCCTTCTCAAAAGATGACATCCAGATGGCAAATGAACATATATTCAAAAAGTCAAAGTTACTAATAATTAAGTGCAAATCAAAACCACAATCAGATGCCATCTCACAAGTCAAAATGCCTATCATTAAAAAGTCAGGGGAGTGAGGAAAGATGGCAGACTAGAAGCAACTGCAATGCATGGCTCTCACAGAGAGGAAATAAAAGGGTGACTAAATAATGCACATTCAACTTAAACATCCAGGCACTCTCATTGGGACCGATCAGGGAAATGGCTTGTCTCATGGAAAACGGAGAGAAGCAGTCAGGGTGACTGCCCACCCAGGAGCAACATGGAGACAAGGAAATCCCCCACCCCCACCCAGAGAAGTGGTGAGTGAATGTGTGACCCCAGGAAACCAAGCTTCTTCCATGGATCTCTGCAACACTAAGATCAGCACATACCACTGTGAACCAGGGCCTTGGGCCTGACATATATAGCTGCATAGAATCTCACTAGAGCCGTTTCTCAGACATGCACAGAGATCCAGGGGATTTACGTAATCAGAGTCTGAATGCAATCAGAGTCTGACTAAAGTGACTGCAAGGTGAAGTGGCAGGTCTGTACATACCCATGGGAAATGAGCTAAATCCAAGGGGCCAAGCAGCATTGGTCTGAGGTCACTTCCACAGCACCAAATAATAAGGCTGACTTGGAATTCCAGCCGGCCACTGTCAACAATGTAGCACCAACCCAAAACAGGATGGAGCTCCCAGAGAAAGGTGGGGACCACCTTTGCTGTTTGCTCAACTCAGCAATTTCAGTCTGTGGTTTTGGAAAGTATAAGTTGTTTGGGTGCAGAAGGGCTCCCCCAGCACAAACAGTTGCTCTACCAAAACGTGGCCAGACTGCTTCTTTAAGCAGGACCTTTATCCATTCCTCCTCACTGGGTGAGACCTCCCAAGCAGAGACTCCAGTCACACCTACTTGTATTCTACAGACAAAAAATTTCTAACTTCTCTCTAAGGGAATGTGCCTGGGGGAGTGACCAGCTACCAACTTTGCTGTTTGGATGGCTAAGCTATTCCAGCCCATGGGCTTAGGATAGTCCAAACTGAGTGTGGAAGAGACCCCTGCACCAGTACAGCACAGTTGCTATACCAAAAATGGACAGACTGTTTCTTCAAGTGTGACCCCAGTCCATTTCTCCTCACTGAGTAAGACCTCCAAACCAAGACCTCCAGTCACCTCCTAAAGGTGCATTTGGGTCATCAAAAGCTTCATACTCCCAAGGATTGCACTCAGAGAGGAAGGTTCAACCTGCTATCTTTGTTGTTTCATAGCCTTCACTGGTGAAACCTCCAGGCACTATAAATGATGAGGTGACTAGGGTCTGGACCAGAACCTCGGCAAACTGCAGCAGCCCTACAGAAAAGTGGACAGACTGTTTAGGAAAAAATAAGTAAATAAAACAGGAACAACAAAGCAAAAACCACACCCAAAGGTCTGTAACTTCAAAGATTGAAGGTACGAAAGCCAAAAAGGATGAAAAAAAAAATCCGCACAAAAACACTGAAAACTCAGTGTTTCAGAGATCCCAAGTGCCCTCCTTCCTCTGAATGACTACAACACCTCTCTAGCAAGCGTTCAGAACTGGACTAAGGCTGAGATAGCTGAAATGCCAAAGTAGACTGCAGAATGTGAATACAAACAGATTCCCTGAGCTAAAGGAACTTTTTGTAATCCAACATAAAGGAGCTAAAAATCATGATGAAACAGCTTCATTTTCTGGAGTGTACATACCCTGGTTCTGTGTCATGGTCAAGAAAGACATACAGAAACACACAAGGAGTAGGTTTAATAATGGAAAGTTTAACAGGCAAAAAACAAGAGACAAAAAAAGGCTTCCTCATGCTGAGAAACCAGGTCACCTAAAAGAGAGTCTATTGTGGCAGAACGCAACCAGCTTTGAACAGAGGCTTAAGGAGGTGGTGCTTGATTCACGTAGGACACAAGGGATTGGTGTGATCCAGGTGTTCCATTTATATAGCCCACAAAAGACTGACCCTCCCACCCTAGGCTTTTATGAAGCAAATGTGGCATCTACTTGGAGGTCACCATGATACCTGCACACCTGGTTTTACCTGGATAGTGCCATGACTCCTGTAAACATGGTGACAGGGAAAATGCCATATTGAATGTGCCTGGCTTCAAAGTACAGCTGCCAGCATTTAAATATAAAAGCTTCTAGTCTGCATATTCATCAGGCTGCTTTCTTTTACAGAAGAAATGGTTTGGAGCTGGTTTTTATTAAAGTAAAATTCCACTAAGGCCTCTTTTACCCTTTTCTAAAACCTGCCTCAAAATAATTTTTTAATAACTCCTTTATTGTTTCCTCATTCAGAAGACGTGACTCTAACTGCTGTTAGGAGGTGTTGAACAATGATTCTTTCTCTCTACTTATTGCTGAAAGAGGTGTCATGTCAGGGGACAGCAGTTGGGGGTCCTCCTGAGGTGATATAAGAGTTCTCAGAAGAATGGTGCGTCCGTGTGTGACTCTGTCTGCAGCACCATTTGAACTTTGATTATTTCTAGGATAAAGGAGATAAATTCTACACAAAGGTTTAAAATATAGGGTTAGAATGTGAATATTAAGATTACCACTGTTAGTAGGGGTATTGTAGACGTTAACTATTACAGTAGAACGTGATACCTTTTAGTTACACTAATGTATTGTAATACTGGTTTGCCACCACTAGGTGTTGATGTTACTGTTTGCTACCAGAAGCGTTAATATAAAAACAACATTTTCTTTGAGGAAAGCATATACCTTTCCCCTTTGATTTGCCTTTAGGAAAATATTTTAGGTTTAGGTCATTTTTATAACTTGGGATATGATGGGGAGAAATATACTATTGGCTGGCTAAAATAACTTTACTGTCTCAGGAATTCCTTCCTTTTAATTATTAAATTATTTCATGACTTTTACAAAACATTTTATAATGTTCTCAGATTTTCTGACTTGTCCTAAAAATCCTTCCTTTAAATGACTGCCATTCCAGTCATTTCCTTTTAGGACAAGAATTTACTATACAAGATCATTCCTTGGATAAAATCTCTTTTTTTATAATCTTATTTCCATAGCTTAGAGTGTGCCATATATCTAATTTTCAATAAAAAGTGCTATCAAACTTAATGAGAGTAAGACTTTCATGTATACTTCTTGTTTGTAACTATTACTCCTACTATAAGCAAAATAATCTTGACAAAATATTTCCTGCAATTATTATTCATTATTAAGATGATAATTTCACAAAATACTACAGTAATTAGAATTTTGCAACCAGATGAGTGTCACAGCACATAGTCCTTTTGGAAATAGTAACGTGACTATAGCAATTCCTTCAAGAATGATGCAGTAAATAAATTTAAAACTTTACTTGCCAAGATACATTTCCTTTTGGGGACCTATGAAGTTACAAATGCAATTTCATGTATAATTAAAATCTCTCTTCAGATATGATTAAAAATAAGTTGTAATATTTGGCAGTGAGTTTTGAGAGAAAAGGTGGAGGTGGGAGTGGAACTTAGTAAGATAAGTAGCCCTCACTCAGTTACTTTCATTATTGTCAGCTTCAGATCTTCTATTTCTTCATATTAATATTCAGGGCATTCCTCTGGGCTTTCAGGGATTGCTCCCTCAGCTCTTCAGGCTTTGAGTTGAGTGTGATGTATTTAGAAGTTGATGCCTGTAACTTACCATGAAGGAAGATGAAAGAACAATGTTGGGCCCTTAACAGCTTGGCTTAGGGAAGGAGAGAGAGATGAGTTTTCACTAATACCAAACTTCCTGGATTAAGTAGAGGTGGTCCTATGGGCTTCTGCTAGTTGTTTCAATTCCTGTTGGAAGTGAGCTAAAGAGCTTACACATTTAACCAATTTAGAGGTTCTCTGCCTGGAAACAATCTATTAGCACATTGATCAACTTTATCCTTTCCTAAGTGAAAGGTTTAGTGAAGGATTTTAAGGACTTTCTTTTGGTTGGAGACTGGCAGATAGAGTTTGCCATCCTCTAACTGTAGCCATTCTGAGGGCTGAAAAGTATATCCTCAGAAGTGACCCATTCTATTCCTTCAGGAAAATGTTAAAGTTTAATTTCTCTTATGGAGTCTTCTTGATTAGAATGACTTGGAACATGCTAATGCCTTGAATCTTCCTTGCTGCTTACTTAGCTGCCTGATCTGCTAACCTATTTCCTTTGGCTACTTTATTCCCTTTTGATGTTCCTTATGATGCATCCCTGTTATTTGTTGTGGAATAAAAACTAAGAATAATAACCTGTTATTTTTCTGGTGATGTTTCATGGGAGATCCATCAGTGGTTAACAAAAGAAAAAAAAAAAAAAAAGAGGCCTTTCCTTTTAAATGGTAGGATGAGCATGGAGAACTGATAAAGATACTTGGAATTAGTGTAAATGTTAACTATCTTTCACTTGCTTAATCCAGGTGCTCTTGTAAGAGCTATTAGTTCAGCTAATTGAGTGCTTATCCAGGGAGTGACATTATTTAGAGTGACTACTGCTTATCCTGCCTTATGTATACTTCTTGCCTTACCAGCTATTTATTAGCTAGGAGCTCTCTGTAGAAGACAGTAATCCTGCTACATTATGTGGGGTTGTAAACAGTTAAGCTATTATTTCCTTGGGTTAATTTGGAGGGTTTATTTTATTTTATTTTATTATTTATTTATTTATTTATTTATTTATTTATTTTTGACTAGTAGAGTCATAGTGACATGGTTTGAAAGCATGTCTAAAAAACAGGTCCTCCTAACTGCAACGATGAGGTTGAAATAAATATTAAACTACAGTTTTCCCTGAGATGCCCTCTATGGTCATACTATGAGAAGAGGGGAGGCCTGGATTAGAGAGTAGAAAAATAGAGACTGGCTCTAGTGTTTAGAAGGAGGTCTACTTTCCTTCCTTCAATTTCCAGAATCATCTGGGGCTTCCTGCACTATACTGGCAGTTTGAGTCACTGGCACCAGGAATTTGAAACCCAGGACCCATTGGTCCTGCTGGACCATCTGTGAGACTGATTTTTAACCCACTGACCTCCTCCTGTGGGGGCAGTTTGATCTCCAGTTGCCTTCACCACAGGCTGGACAGGGTCAAGCTGGCTTCTTCTTACTATTTGGGTACTCCTTCTTAAAATACCCTGGCTTGCCAAACCAAGACCACCTAGTGGATGTACCTCAGGGATCTTGCCCTTTGCAACCCTGCAAAGCAGCCACTAGAAGATTTGTCCTTCCCCTGAGCTTTCTCTCTTTTATTTGGGCCTCCTCTTGGTACCTATTACAAAAGACCAAAGTGGCCACCTTCAGGAGGTTCTCTAAGTTGCTGCCTGGTCCTGTAGCTTGCTTCTGTAGTTTCCTTCTAATATTGGAGCTGCCTGTGTAATAAACTTATTCTTTAGAATGAGCTGTTATTTGACTGAATCAGGGGGTAAGGAGGTGTACTCTATGAGTGCCTTGCTCAGCGTTTCCATAAAGGCTGCAGGATTCTTATCTGGTTTTTGGTCTATCATAGACAGTTTAGAATAATTGAGAGGTTTGGACTTAGTTCTTCATAGGCCCTCTAAAATGCATATTAAAAAGTACTTCTTTTCCATTTATCTGTAAAGCTATTAGCGTACTAGTCAGGGCTATCAAAAAGAACTGCTTCCTTCCTGTTGAGAATGGTGTTTCTGCTATTTATTTGCTTTTCCTATTTGCCTTTTCTTTCTCAGTGTAATATAGGGGATATATTTCTCATCTCTGAAATTCTCTGCTGCCTACAGAGTTGCCTCCTTTTCAGCTGTGGTCAGGGTTTTGTTTAAGAGCAGCATAACATCCTTCCATATGAGGTGAAACACCTGAGATAAATTCTGGAAAGCTTCTACATGCCTACTGGTGTTGTCAAAAAAATTAGCCTAAGTTTTCCTTTATTTGTCTAACATCCTATAATGAGAAGGGAATTTGAGGTGGCCCCAAATAAGGAAAATACTCAGATGATTCCATGGAAATTGTTTCTAATTCTGGTGAATTACTGAATTATTCTCTATATGCAGTTGATCTTGCAAGCTTGCAAAGGTTTAGTGAAAATGCCATGGCCTTCAGCAAAAGAAAATGAGTTGCTTTTCTTTTCAAATTCCTGAGGTTTAAAAATCTCCAGCGTTTCAGAGTGCACTTCAGAGGGGTACAAGCTAAAACTGGTCTGTTACCCATCAGGAATAAGAAGTGAGAATTATTCCCCAATTCTTTTACTGTGACCCAAGAGGGATGGGAAGGCAGTGGAAGTGCCCATCCCCCGCACTCCCCACGTCCCCGACTATTTTCTCTCATTGAATTTTGAGTCTCCGCACTGGGGTAAATGTTCTGCTCACAGTTGTGAGCATGGTTCTCCAAGCCATGGAATGAGATAAACTAAGTGATGGGATTAGCCACACTTTACCTATGCAAGCTTAGCTTATCCTCCTATGTAATCTGCCTGGCTCTCTGAAAAATGAGTCTCCAAAGAAACTATGTTGTCTTTAGTCGAGGCTTCTTTAATGGAGGCAGTGTGCTAGATTGCCTGCTATTACAGTCCGTGCTAAAACATTTACCCTTAGAAAAACGGTTCTGGTTAACTTCCGGACCATTAAAATCCACTTACTAATTAAGTACTGTTCTAATCGGAGACAGAACAGGTATCTTAAATGAACAGGTGTTCGTTTAATTCCTGCTGTTGGGATATTACTGGGACTAAAATATGACATAGAGGACATTTAACTCCTAATTGTTGAAGCTTTCCTTTCCCCAGAAGGGTCTTAGAGCCTGATTTCTAGCAACGCAAAAATTGGGAAACTTCAGTGTTAGAAGACTGACAACGTGCCTAATGAAGAGGATTTGTATTTCCACTAAGTGGCGATGTTGGCACAGAAATTCAATGGGATCATCGGAGAAACGATAGACAAGAGAGAGCGAGCGAGGCGCTTGTTGAGTAATACGTGTTTGCTAGTCTTTATTAACAGAACTCTTTCCCTGAACTGTTAAATTCCCTTCACATGGCACAGAGAGAATATGAGCCACAGTGACTGAGACTAGAAAAGGAAGTAAAATTTTGCAACAGGATAGCTGGAGCTCCATTACAAACATCCAGACTGTCTGTCGGAGTCTGGGTTCAGTCCAGAAGGCATTGAATCACACCAGGATGTGCCCTGGCCAGCAATTCTCAGTTGCCCCAGGACTTTTCTGAGCCTCAGGCAATGATGAGGACTTCTGTGGAAGAAAACTGTTTAGAAGAGAGCCTTGAGATTAAAGGACAGACTTGAGGTTCACTCCAAACTCACAACTCTGATGTTTCTAGTTCCTGTTCTGATCCTGATCCCAGGTGAGAACACCAAAAATGAAGCGGCTCCATCGTCTGGAGTATATGTACCCTGGTTCTTAGTCATGGTCGAAAAGGAATTCAGGACATGGACACACAAAAGGAGTGCATTTAGGAGTGGAAAGTTTAATAGAAAAGAAGAGAGAGAAAAGGCTTCTTCATGCTGCCAAAGCAGGTCGACCACAAGGGGGTCTCCCAATTGCAGTGGCATGCAGCTGGTTTTGTAGAGAGCCTTTAGGAGGTGGTGTCTAATTTACATAGGCTACAGGGGATTAGTTTGATCAGGTGTGCCATTCATATAGCCAACAAAAAGACTGGCTATCCCACCCCAGTCTTTTATTATGTAAATATGGCATCTACCTGGAGGTTGCCATGATACCAGCACACATATGGTTTTAACTGCATTTTGCAATGACACTAGTAAACATGGTGACAAGAAAAAAATAAGTGGGAATCACCATATTGAATGTACCTGACTTCCAGGTACAGCTGCATTTAGATATAAAAGCTTCTAGCTTGCATATTTATCAGGCTGCTTTCTGTTAAAAAAGAAATGGTTTGGGATTGCTTTTTATTAAAGGAAAGTTCAACAAGAAAAAGACAAGAAAAATTGAACCAAGTTGGAAAACATATTTCATGACATTATCCAGGAGAGCTTCCCCAATCTAGCTAGAGAAGCCAAGATTCATATTTGGGAAATGCAGAGAACCCCAATATGATACTTCATAAGGAGATTATCCTCAAGACACATAATCAAAGATTCTCCAAGGTCAAAGAGAAATTTAAAAAAGTTAGGATCACCCAGAGAGAAAAACCAGGTCACCTACAAAGGGAAGTTCATCAGACTAACAGCAGACCTCTCAGCATAAACTCTCCAACCCATTAGAGATTAGGGGCCAATATTCAACATTATTTTAAAAAAAAGAAGTTCCAGTCCAGAATTTCAAACCCAGCCAATAGAAGTTTCAAGAGTGAAGAAGAAATGAGACCCATTTCAGACAAGCAAATGATAGCAGAAATTGTTAACCACCAGACCTGCCTTACAACAGCTCCTGAAGGAATCACTAAATATGGAAAGAAGAAAATACTACCAGCCACTATAAAAACACACTGAAGTACACAAGCCAGTGAAACTATAAGGCAATCACATAAACAAGTGATGCAAAATAACCAGCTAGCGTCATGGCAGTGGAATCAAATCCATGGTTGCTTCCAAGACAGCAGAACAGGAACAGCTCCAGTCTAAAGCTCCCAGTGAGATTGACGCAGAAGACAGGTGATTTCTGCATTTCCAACTGAAAGTACTGGGTTCATCTCATTGGGACTGGTTGGACAGTGGGTGCAGTGCATGGAGGGCAAGCCAAAGCAGGGTGGAGTGTTGCCTCACTCAGGAATCACAAGGTGTTGGGGGATTTCACTTTCCTAGCCAAGGGAAGCTGTGACGAATGTACCTAGAAAAATGGTAAAATACCACCCAAATATTGCACTTTTCCCCCAGTCTTAGCAACCAGCAGACCAGGAAATTCCCTCCCCTGCCTGGCTGAGAGGGTCCCACATCCATGGAGCCTTGCTCACTGCTAGTGCTGCAGTCTGAGATTGACCTGCAAGACTGCAGACTGGCAGGGGAAGGCGGGCGTCTGCCATTGCTGAGGCTTGAGTAGGTAAACAAACTAGCCAGGATGCTTGAACTGCATGGAGCACACCACAGCTCAATAAGGTCTACTGTCTCTCTAGACTCCACCTCTGTGAGCAGGGTATAGGTGAACAAAAGGCAGCTGACAACTTCTGCAGAGTTAAATGTCCCTGTCTAACAGCTCTGAAGAGAGCAGTGGTTCTCCCAGCACAACATTTGAGCTCTGAGAATGGATAGACAGCCTCCTCAGGTGGGTCCCTGACTCCCATGTAATCTAAGTGGGAACTACCTCCCAGTAGGGGCTGACAGACACCTCATACAGGCTGGCGACCCTCTGGGATGAAGCTTCTAAAGGAAGGATTGGCAGCAATATTTGCTACTCTGCAATATTTGCTGTTTGACAGATCTGCAGCTTAGGGCCCTGGCTCTTACGAGGAAAACTAGCAAACATAAAGCAATGGCATCAACATCAACAAAAAGAAGATCCCCACAAAAACGCATCTGTAGGTCACCAATATCAAAGACCAAAGGTAGACAAAACCACAAAGGTGGGGAAAAACCAGAGCAGGAAATCTGAAAATTCCAAAAACCAGAGTGCCTCTTCTCCAAACGATTGCAGTCCCTCGCCAGCAACGAAACAAACCTGGACAGAGAATGACTTTGACGAGTTAACGGAAGTAGGCTTCAGAAGGTCGGTAATAACAAAATTCTTTAAGCTAAAGGAGCATGCTTTAACCATATATAAGGAAGTTAAAAACCTTGACAAACAGTCAGATGAATGGCTAACTAGAATAAACAGTATAGAGAAGGCTTTAAATGTCCTGATGGAGCTGAAAACCACAGCATGAAAACTTGATGATGCATGCACAAGTTTCAATAGCAGATTGATTAAATGGAAGAAAAAATATCAGTGATTGTAGATCAAATTCATGAAACAAAGTAAGAAGAAAAGATTATAGAATAAAGAGTAAAATGAAACAAACTAAGCCTCCAAGAAATATGGGACTATGAGAAAACACCAAATCTATGTTTGATTGGTGTACCTGAGTGATGGGGAGAAGGGAACCAGTTAGAAAACACTCTTCAATATATTATCCAGGAGAAATTTCTCAACCTAACAAGGCAGGCCAACATTCAAATTCAGGAAATACAGAGAACACCCCAAAGATACTTCTTGAGAAGAGCAACCCCAAGACACATATTGTCAGATTAACCAAGGTTGTAATTAAGGAAAAAATGCAGGCAGAAAGAAAGGTCATGTCAGGTTACGTACAAAAGGAAGTCCATCATACTAACAGCAGATCTCTCAGCAGGAACTCTACAAGGCAGAAGAGAGTGGGGTCCAATATTCAACATTCTTAAAGAAAAGGGAGATATCACACATGGGGGACTGTTGTGTGTGGGGGGAGGTGGGAGAGATAGCATTAAGAGATATACCTAATGTAAGTGATGAGTTAATGGGTGCAGCACACCAACATGGCACATGTATACACATGTAACAAACCTGCATGTTGTGCACATGTACCCTAGAACTTAAAGTATAATTAATTAATTAATTTATTTATTTATTTATTTATTTTCAACCCAGAATCTCATATCCAGCCAAACAGAGCTTCATAAGTGAAGGAGAAATAAAATCATTTACAGACAAGCAAATATTAAGAGATGTTTCTCACCACCAGGCCTACCTTATAAGAGTTCCTAAAGGAAGTACTAAACGTGGAGAGGAAAAAACAGTAGCAGTCACTGAAAGAAAAAAAAAAAATGCCAAATTTTAAGGACCATCAATTCTGTGAAGAAACTGCATCAATTAACAGGCAAAATAACCAGCTAATATAACGATGGATCAAATTCACACAAAACCATATTAACCTTAAATGTAAATAAGCTAAATGCCCCAATTAAAAGACCACATTGGCAAATTGGATAAAGAGTCAAGACCCATAAGTTGCTGGGGTCTTCAAGAGACCCATCTCACTATACTAAAAGGCTACAGCAACCAAAACAGCATGATAATGGTATCAAAACAGATATATATGCCAGTGGAACAAAACAGAGGCCTCAGAAATAACACCACACATCTACAAATATCTGATCAATCTGACAAAAACAAGAAATGGGGAAAGGATTCCCTATTTAATAAATGGTACAAAGACACACGTAGGTTCAAAATAAAGGGATGGAGGAGGATCTTCCAAGCAAATGGAAAGAAAAAAAGAAGAAGAAAGAAAGAAAACAGGGGATGCAATCCTAGTCTCTGATGAAACAGACTTTAAACCAATAAAGATCAAAAGAGACAAAGACAAAGAAGTTCATTAAATAATGGTAAAGGGATCAATTCAACAAGAAGAGCTAACTATCCTTAGTATATATACACCCACTACAGGAGCACCCAGATTCATAAAGCAAGTTCTTAGAGACCTACTACAAAGAGACCTAGACTCCCACACAATAATAATGGGAGACTTTAACATCCCACTGTCAACATTAGACAGACTGATGAGACAGAAGGTTAACAAGGATATCCAGGACTTGAACTCAGCTCTGCACCAAGTGGACATAATAGACATCTACAGAACTCTCTACCCTAAATCAAGAGAATATACATTATTCTTAGCACCACATTCCATTTATTCTAAAATTGACCACATAATTGGAAATAAAACACTCTCAGCAAATGTAAAACAACAGAAATCACAACAAACTATCAGACCACAGTGCAATCAAATTAGAACTCAGATTAAGAAACTCACTTAACAACACCTAACTACATGAAAACTGAACAACCTTCTCCTGAATGACGACTGGATAAATAAAGAAATGAAGGCAGAAATAAAGATGGTCTTTGAAACCAATGAGAACAAAGACATAACATACCAGAATTTCTGGGACACAGTTAAAGCACTGTGTAGAGGAAAGCTTATTGCACTAAATGTCCACAAAAGAAAGAGGAAAGATCTAAAATCAACACCTTAACTTCACAATTAAAAGAACTAAAGAAGCAAGAGCAAACAAATTGAAAAGCTAGCAGAAGGCAAGAAATAACTAAGATCAGAACAGAAGTGAAGGAGATAGAAACATAAAAAACCCTTCAAAAACATCAATGAACCCAAGAGCTGGTGTTTTGAAAAGATCAGTAAATAGGTAGACCACTAACAAGAATAATAAGAAAAGAGAGAAGAATCAAATAGATGCAATAAAAAGTGATAAAGGGGATATCACCACTAATCCCACAGAAACACAAACTACCATCAGAGAATACTATAAACACCTCTTCACAAATAAACTAGAAAATCTAGAAGAAATGGATAAATTCCTGGAAACATACCACCTTCCAAGATTAAACCAGGAAGAAGTTGAGTCTCTGAATAGACCAATAACAAGTTCTGAAATTGAGGCAATAATTAATTAATAGCCTGCCAACCACAAAAAGTTCAGGACCAGAAGGATTCACAGAATTCCATCAGAGGTACAAAGAGGAGTTGGTACCATTCCTTCTGAAACTATTCCAGTGAATAGAAAAAGAAAGAATCCTAGCTAACTCGTTTGATGAGGCCAGCATGATCCTGATACCAAACCCTGGCAGAGACACAACAAAAAAAGACGATTTTAGACCAATATCCCTGAAGAACATTGATGCAAAAATCCTTCATGCAAAAATTCTCAATAAAATACTGGCAAACTAAACCTAGCAGCACATCAAAAACCTTATCCACCACGATAAAGTCGGCTTCATCTCTGGGATGCAAGTCTGGTTCAACACATGCGAATCAATAAACAAAATCCATCACATAAACAGAAACAATGACAAAAACCACAGGATTATCTCAAGAGATGCAGAGAAGGCCTTCAACAAAATTCAACAGACCTTCATGCTAAAAACTCTCAATAAACTAGGCATTGATGGAATGTATATCAAAATAATAAGAGCTATTTATGATAAACCCACAGCCAATATCATATTGAATGGGCACAAACTGGAAGCATTCCCTTTGAAAACCAGCACAAGACAGTGATGCACTCTCTCACCACTCCTATTCAACATAGTGTTAGAAGTTCTGGCCAGGTCAATCTGGCAACAGAAAGAAATAAAGGGTATTAAAATAGTAAGAAAGGAAGTCAAATTTTCCCTGTTTGCAGATGACATGATTGTATATTTAGAAAACCCCATCATCTCAGCCCAAAATATACTTAAGCTGATAAGCAATTTCAGCAAAGTCTCAGGATACAAAATCGATGTGCAAAAATTACAAGCATTTCTATACACCAATAACAGACAAACAGAGAGCCAAATCATGAGTGAATTCCCATTAACAATGGCTTCACAGAGAATAAAATACTTAGGAATCCAATTTATAAGAGATGTGAAGGACCTCTTCAAGGAGAACTACAAACCAGTACTCAATGAAATACAAGAGGACACAAAAAATGGAAGAACATTCCATGCACATGGATAGGAAGAATCAATATCATGAAAATGGGCATACTACCCAAGGTGATTTATAGATTCAATGCCATCCCCATCAAGCTACCAATGACATTCTTCACAGGGTTGGAAAAAACTAAAGTTCACATGGAACCAAAAAATGAGCCTGCATTACCAAGACAATCCAAAGCAAAAAGAATAAAGCTGGAAGCATCATGCTAACTGACTTCAAATTATACTACAAGCCTACAGTAACCAAAACAGTATAATACTGGTGCCAAAACAGATATGTAGACTAATGGAACAAAACAGAGGCCTGAAGAAACACCACACATTTATAACCATCTTTTCTTTGAGAAACCTGACAAAAACAAGAAATCAGGACGGGATTTCCTATTTAATAAATGGTGCTGGGAAAACTGGCTAGCCATATGTAGAAAGCTGAAACTGGATCCCTTCCTTACACCTTACACAAAAATTAATTCACGATTGATTAAAGACTTCAGTGTTAGACCTAAAACCATAAAAAACCCTAGAAGACAACCTAGGCAATACCATTCAGGATGTAGGTATGGGCAGACTTCGTGACTAAAACACCAAAAGCAATGGCAACACAAGCCAAAACAGACAAATGGGATCTAATTAAAGAGGTTGTGCATGGCAAAAGAAACTACCAATAGAGTGAATAGGCAACCTACACAATGAGAGAAAATTTTTGCAATCTACCCATCTGACAAAGGGCTAATATCCAGCATCTACAAAGAACTTAAATAAATTTGCAAGAAAAAAAAACAAACAAAAAAACAAACAACCCCTCGAAATATGAGCAAAGTATAGGAGCAGACACTTCTCAAAAGAAGACATTTAGGCAACCAACAGACACATGGGAAAATGCTCATCATCACTATTCATTAGAAAAGTGCAAATCAAAACCACAATGAGATACCATCTCACACCAGTTGGAATGGTGATCATTAAAAAGTCAGGAAAAAACAGATGCTGGAGAGGATGTGGAGAAATAGGAATGCTTTTACACTGCTGGAAGTGTGAATTAGTTCAATCATTGTGGAAGACAGTGGGGCAATTCCTCAAGGATCTAGAGCTAGAAATATCATTTGATCCAGTGATCTCATTACTCAGTATATATTCAGATGATTATGATTCATACTACTATGAAGACACATGCACACATATGTCTATTGTGGCACTATTCACAATAACAAAGACTTGAACCAACCCAAATGTCCATCAACAATAGACTGAATTAAGCAAATGTGGCACATATACACTGTGGAATACTATGCAGCCATAAAAAAGGATGAGTTCATGTTCTTTGTAGGGATGTGGATGAAGCTGGAAACCAGCATTCTCAGAAAACAAGGACAGAAAACCAAACACTGTATGTTCTCACTCATAGGTGGAAATTGAACAATGAGAACACTTGGAAAGAGGGAAGGGAACATCACACATGGGGCCTGTTGGGGATGAAGGCTAGGGCACAGATAGCATTAGGAGAAATACCTAATATAAATGACGAGTTAATGGGTGGAGCAAACCAAAATGGCACATGTATACCTATGTAACAAACCTGCATGTTGTGTACATGTACGCTAGAACTTAAAGTGTAATAAACAACAACAACAAAAAATCATACAAACAAGCAGAAAAAAAAACCAGTCAAATTAAACGTAAATTTGAGAACAATTAGAAAAAAAAAAAACAGTATACGGAAATGAGAAGCAACCATAAATGTAATTCGGGTAATACAACGAAACAGCATTCTATGAAAACCCCAAAATATCACACTTGCTCTTCAGCAATGAATCAGTCATCATAAAATATTTTAAATACCAGATAAAGGTTTCAGAAGGTCAGTTATTAAGCTACTCTGGGAGATATCAGAGAAAAGTGAAAAGCAAACCATCATAAAGAAATATAAAAGCAATTCAGGATGTAAATGAAAAGTTTTCTGTGATAGAGATATTATCATCATATCATACTTGAGGAAAACTTCCCTGAGCTATCTAGAGATAACCAGATCCAAGAAGCATAAAGGACTCCTGAGAAATTTATTGCAAAAGGATATTCACCAAGGCATTTAGTCTTAAGGATATTTAAATCCAACTTCAGATAATCTCCAAAAGAAAAAAAAAAAAACCATCAGAGTAACTGCAGACTTCTCAGCAGGAAACTTACAGCAAGAAGGTGTTAGGGGTCCTATCTTCAACTTTCTTAAAAAGAAAAACTATCAGCCAAGAATTTTATACTCTGCAAAATTAAGTTTTATAATTGAAAAATAAAGTCATTTTCATACAAATACGTGTCAAGATAATTTGTCACTACCACAATAGCAGTGCCAACTGGAAATGCTAAAATAAGTTTTAAACATTGAAGCAAAAGCTCAATATGCACAAAAATAGAACCTCTTAAAAGCTTAAAACTCACAGGACCTGAAAAACAATAACACAATAATAAACAATCTAGGTTAACAATTAACACAGGAAGACAACAGTACTTCACATCTGAATATTAATATTGAATGTAAATGACCTAAGCACTTTACTTAAAGATACAGAATGGAAGAATGAACAACAACAACAAAAAAATTCAATCCTAATATCTTTTGTCCTAAAGAGACTTACCTACCATGGAAGAATTCATGTAAACTCTAGGTTAAAAAAAAAAAAAAAAAAAAAAAAATTGCATGCAAATGGAAACCAAAAGAAAACAAAGGTAGCTATTCCTTTTTTGTTTGTTTTTGTTTTGAGACGGAATCTCGCTTTTTCACTCAGTCTGGAGTGCAATGGAACAATATTGACTCACTACAGCTTTCACCTTCTAGGTTCAAGCAATTCTCCTGCATTATACTTCCCAGTAGCTGGGATTACAGGCATGTGCTTTTAATTTTTTTATTTTTAGTAGAGAAGGGGTTTCACGTTGTTGGCCAGGCTGGTCTGAAACTCCTGACTTCAAATAATCCACTCACCTCAGTAGCTTTTTTTTTGAGTCAGAGTCTCGCTCTGTCACCCATGCTGGAGTGCAGTGGCACCATCTCGGCTCACTGAAAGCTCCGCCTTCCAGGTTCACGCCATTCTCCTATCTCAGCCTCCTGAGTAGCTGGGACTACAGGTGCCTGCCATCACGCCCAGCTAATTTCTTTTTGTATTTTTAGTAGAGATGGGGTTTCACCATGTTAGCGAGGAGGGTCTCGATCTCCTGACCTTGTGATCTGCCGGCCTCGTCCTCCCAAAGTGCTGCGATTACAGGCATGAGCCATCATCATAGCTCTTCTTATATCAGAGAAAACAGACTACGAAATAACAACAACAAAAAATAAAAGTTAAAGATGGTCATTGTATAATAAAAGGATCAATCCATCAAGAAACCATTAAAATCCTTTAATTACATACATCTAACACTGAGCTCCCAAATTCATAAAACAATTACTACTAGACCTAAGAAATGAGAGCGAAAGCAACACAATAATAACGGAGACTTCAATACATTTCTGACAGCACTAGACAGATCTTTGAGACAGAAAGTCAACAGAGAAACAATAAGCTTAAATGACACGCTAGAACATGTGGACTTAACAAATATTCATAAAAAATTCTACCTAAGAAATACTTAATAAAAATTATATCAAGTATCTTTTCACATATCAGTGGAAAAAAACAGAAATCAACTCTAAAAGAAACCCTCATAACTACATAAATAAATTCAAATTAAATAATCTACTCCTGAATGGTATCTAGGTTAATGATCAAATCAACATAAAAGTTAAAAAATCCTTTGCACTGAATAATGATAATGATGCAAGTTACAAAAAGCTCTGGGATACAATGAAATCAGTGCTTTAGAAAAAAGTGTATAGTATTGAATGTCTGTGTTGAAAAGCCTGAAGGGCACAAACTGACAACATCCTGTCATACCTCAGTGAACTAGAGAAACAAGAACAAACTAAACCCAAAGCTAGAAGAAGAAAACAAATAACAAAAATCAGAGCTGAATAAACGAAATTCAAACAAAAGAAACAAGACAAAAGAGAAATGAAACAAAAAGCTGTTTTACTTAGGGGAAAAACAGTTATACTTTCAGCTAGATTAAACAAGAGAGAATATCCAGATAAGCTCAATTAGAAATAAAACCAGAAACACTTACATCAACACCACGGAAATTCAAAAGATCATTCAGTACTATTATAAAAACCTTTATGAGCACAAACTCTAAAGCCAGGGAAACCACTTTTGCAAAATTATAACTGAGGAAATTATGACAGTGAAAGAAATCAGACCTGACTAACTCCATGTTGCTTTCAACCCCTAAGCTGTCCTTGTTCTTTTGGGAGGAATTCAGTTCATGGTTCTACTCTAAAACAAAATTAATAACAGCTCTTTCCTGAAAAGACCCTCTTCTTAAATGGGGTCCAGTCTGCCTTTCCAGGACTAACAAATTAACTACAAGATTAGAAGGTACAATTTAGGGGTCATGCAGCCTCTGGCTCCAAGGGTCTGAAACTTCCCAAATTGCTCTTTGGGATAACATCACTATTGTAAAACCTAAGATCATTGCTTGAGAAATTTTGCATACCGTGCACTCAGTGGATCAGCTGACACCACCCAGACCAGTGATCTGGCCCAACCAGTTCTACCATCACACCCAGGTACAGAAGATATTAGGAAAACTTTAACTTTCACTCCCTGTAATTCTATCTCCAACTTTACAAATAAGAACTCCCTGCTTCCCAAGTCCATATCCACCAAATTATCTTTAAAAACTTTGATCTCCAAATGTTTGAGGAAAGTGATCTCAGTAATTATAAAACTCTGATTTGCCACACAGCCAGCTCTGCATGAATTACTCTTTTATTATTGCATTTCCCCTGTCTTGATAAGTCAGCTCTGTCTAGTTGGCAAGGTGACCTCATTGTGCAGTTACAAATATGGTGCATAGTTCAGGAAAAGCCCTTTGTGGCTACCTGCCCATGGTTTGGTGGCCTCCCTCCAGCAATGGATCTAAAAGCTATCCCAAGTGGCTACCTGGTTCTCTTGGGCTGGGGATTGGCTCTGATACTCTACTAGTGGTGCACCACTTGATGCAATGTTCATGGATTTAATTGAAATGGGAGTCATGGGGAGAGGTCTCTTAACTGTAGCCCTATCACAGGATGTTTTTCTGTAGCCCCATGGTGGGGTGTCTATTTGTAGCTCCATTACATGGTGTCTGGATTGGTGAGTATCCTAGGCACTACCAATTCCTCCTTTCTTTTTCCCGACTGGTTCTGTAGCCCTATGGTGGGGTTTCTGTCTGTAGTCCCATAGTAAATAGTTTGAATTGGTGAGTATCCTAGGTGCTGCCAAAGACTCTTTCCTTCTCTCCACTGGTTCTGTAGCCCCACTGTGGTAGGCCAAGTCTCCATAACAACTATTTCCGTATTGGCTAAGTGTTTAAGTTAAATACAAAAAGCTAAAAAAACACCAGTGTCCTTATATAAAGGCTGATGTAACCAAAGCCCACCAAGAGCTTTGCCTAGGCCTTTCCTGGGCTTGAAAGCATAACATAATAATCAAGGAATTCTTAATAGGATCCATTTTGGATTAAACAAGTCTTATTGTGGGTCTGAAGACATTCCCTAGGCCTCCACAAACAAGTCTATTGGGGGTCTGAAGCAATTCCCCAAACCTCCGTGATTCAGCAGGAGGCAAGATAAGGGTAATTACTCCAGCGCCTAGACGCATTTAGATTAAGTAAACTTACTGAGGCTCCAGAAGCAGGTCTTCAAGACTTAGACTTCAGTTATAGAATAAAAAATTAATCACTTATATCTTTAGATGAATGCACATTGACATATAGATATATAGCTTAGAAGATATATGAACTCTATAAAACTTTGTAATTTTGAGTTGATCTGGTGATAATTTCCAGGCTTTCTCCCTGTAACTAGTTATAGAAATAAAAACTCTCCCCCTCCTCAGTTTATCTGCATCTTGTTATTGGACCATAAGAAATAGCTGTCCAACCCTCTCTTTGGTCTGGGAACAAGTTTGGCATGCCAGAGAGGAGATAAGGACCATGCTGAATTCATTGACTGACAGGTTGTGATGATAGGGACCCTCCAGAGAGCTGTTCCATGCACAAGTCTCTACATTTCTTTCACTACTATAGAGATCAGGAACAAACATGCTAAAAGGTTGAGCTAACCAGATTATATGCCAAGAGCCTATTGAGTATGCTAATCTTTGGTTTGTTTTTTAGAATCAAGGAAATTTTTCTGTTGAGCTACTAACAGCTTTTAACAGTTAGGCAAAATGTACCCCTATAAACACAATTTGGAGTGTATTTGTTTCTCTCTACCTGATTCTCCAGAATTTGGAAACTATTTGTGAGTATTCTTAACTTATGGCAGTAAAGTTATTTGCAAAAGAGCAATAAGAGTCTGCTTTGTTTTGTAACAGGACACAATTGGAGAAACAGCTTATTTTACCAAATATTTGATTGGAATGGTATGCTGTCTTTTAAAGAATCAAACTTGTGCTATGGAGCCAATAAAGCCCTCCGAAAACTGGTCTCATGTTTCATGTACACAGTCCCTATAGAGGGATTCTGATCTGTATTAAATAAAGAATGTCACTTTCTTACAGACAGGAATCCCATGTTATCTTGGAACCTCAAGAGGAGAGGAATTCACTCAACTCATAGGTATTTGATGGTAGAAATCCACGGCTGGGCTCAGCTTTGAAAAGGTCTTATCTCAGATTCCTTCTATGGAACAAAGTTCCATCAATGCCAATTTAAAAGGCCTATGTAAAAAACAACTATTCTTGCTGCACTTTATTAAAATAATCTGGCCAAGTATAATAAAGCAAATAGGTCCTATCATGATTTGTCTTTAATAAAAATAGGAAATGGGGGAGAGAAAAATGTTTCCAAAACTATAGTTTATCTGTTGTTAAATCTAGTCTTGCCTGGTGTTTTTAAATTTGTATTACTTTCTACAGTTTGAGTTAAGTTCCAAACTAATATTTTCAACTTTTTTCCTTTTTCTTTTTCCCCATTTTTTCCTAATTGGAAATCACTAAAACCTATTCTGTGCTTTCTTAAAGCTCTGTGCACTGAAGACTAGATGTTTCAGCAGGTGCTTCCTCTAACCCACTGAAACAGAGAGTGCTACTGGAAACAAATCACCCTCTTATACTCCAGCACTGGGTTGGGTGTCCCATAATGATGTCTCCTATCTCAGCAGGAAGTAGCCAAAAACATTATGATACCCCATCTCCCTGTGTACAAGCATAATTGAAACCATGCACAAATTGACAGTAGAGAATGTGGCAGACCAGGTCTCCATAACAACTGTTTCAGTACTGACTGAGTGATTAAGTTAAATATTAAAAGCTTTAAAAAAAAGCCAGTGACCTTATAAAAAGGCTGGGTTTAAAAAAAAAGCCCACCAAGAGTTCTGACTAGGCCATTCCTGGGCCTGAAAGCATGACAAAATGATTAAGGGATTTTTAAATAGGACCCATTTAGAATTAAACAAGTTTTATTGTGGGTTTGGGAAAACTCCCCAGACCTCCACAAACAAATTTATTGGGGGTTGAAGGAACTCTCTAAACCTCCATGATTTAGCAGGAGACAAAATAAGGATAATCAACGTAGCCCCTAGACCAATTTAGATTAAGTAAACTTACTGAGGTTCCAGAAGAAGCTCTTCAAGACTCAGACCTTAGTTATAAATTTTAAAAAGCTAATCACTTATGTCTTTAAATGAATGTACACTTACACATAGACATATAGCTTAGAAAGCATATAAGCTCTGGAAAACTTTCTAATTTTGAGTTGTTCTGGTAATAATTTCCAGGCCTTCTTCCTGTAACCATTTACAGAAATAAAAACTCTTCTTCCTCAGCTGATCTGCATTTCATTATTGAACTGTGGTGAATAGTTGCTCAATTCCTCACAGTTTGGTTCAAAAGCACAATGATGGGGTGTCTGTCTGTAGCCCCATTGTGGGGTGCCTAGATTTATGAGCGTCCTAGGTGCTGCCAATGCTACCTTCCTTCTCCTGTTTCTCTAGCCTTGTGGTGTGGTATCTGTAGCCTCATTATGGGGTGTCTGTAGCTCCATTATGGGATGTCTTTGTCTGTAGCCCCATTGCATGGTGTCTCTTCAGCTACTCGAGAGAGGGGCTGGTCTGACTGACTCTTTCTAACTAGTTGGAAGAGTCTTTGTTCAGGAGACTTCTCAGTCAGGAATATTTCAAGTAGATTTCTCAGATGGAGAATAGGAGTAAAGTTTGGACGGGATACTCTTAGAGGTTTTGGTTAGAGATCATCTGATCTGGAAGGCCTTCTGTTTGCCTCGTTGTTAGGTACAGTAAGTTCCTCTTCAAAGAGTCAGCTTTTTCAACTTACTTGTTCTTTGTTTTCTATTTCAAAGCCCAGCTTCCTCATTCTTTGGCCTCCTTGCCCCTAGTTATGGTAAACAACATTCCTGCCAGTTCTAATCAATAACTCACATCCATTCTCCTGGTTACCCACTCTGCAGCTATTCTTCCTGCCGAAGCCACTTGTTCTGCCACTTACATCCCCCTTCCCTTCCTTATCTGGGAAAGTATTCACAAATAGCCAGTCAGGTCAGCTTAGATTGTGCGATCTGACCCCAGCCCCTGGGGGAGTGACACATGGGTAAGGACTGCATTAGGAATAACAACCCTTTTCCTCTTTTGTTTGGTGTGCTCTTGTGATCATGACTGATGCAGGCAGCACCCTTCTGCACAAGTAAATTTCCTTGCTGAGAATTTTTTGCTTAAATGCTAGTTCTTCTTTGCAGCACTTAGTACTTCTTTGTAACAATCTGGGAGCTCATCAGGGATTCCCATTCTCCTCCAGAGAAAAGGTCTCTGGTCACCTCTCATGAGGAGACACATCCTACTGCCTTATTGTGGTGGCCCCAAGGTGACAGGTTGAGACCCACTCAGTGTGACAAATAAACCTGGACTCTCAGCAACATGGAACGAAATGGGTCAACAACTTGGGAGAAAGGATCCGCACGTACCTTGGCAACCAGGTAACTCTGTACAGACCAAGGTAGCAAGCATCACAAAAGCAACAAAGTCCTTCCTTAGTGGTCAGGGTATCTTGGAGGTTGAAAGAGTGTGATTGAGATTCAATTACACTGAGTGTGGAGTGAGTGAGTGCAATCTGAGGTTTGCTATGGCACCCCTTTGGGGGTCCTGTCAGGGGTTTATACTGACCTGCCAATATTAAAAGGAACCTAAATTCCCTCTGGGGAAGTTGCCAGAAAGGACAAAGCAGAAGGAAAAGAGTGTAAGATACCTCCAGCAGTGGGAGTTGAGCCTCTAGGATAAGAAAGGAGAGAAATCTCCAGTAGGGGGATTGAGCCTAACACAAACGTCTGGTAATAGAGAAGGCAAGACATTTCCAATAGGGGAGATTGAGCCTCACCTCAAAACCATCAAGATGGGAAATACCCCAAATAAGGTAGAAGGTAAAAAGGATAAAACTAGCAGCAATAACATTCCCCCTGATAGTCCCCAATAACTCATGCTAAAATATTGGAAAGACAATGAAAGGACTAAACACAAGAAAAAGCAACAGAGGATAAAATATTGTTGTGTCATTTGGAACCAGGAACCAATCTTCAAACCCTGAGTTTTCTGGCCAAAGCTTGGGTCAAATGAGGATTAGATTTGTCAGTTTTTAATAGAACTTAATGACAAAAGCCTTGTCTACCAGGAGGAGAAAAATTATGCCCTATGTTGGCAGCAAGGACCAGTCCTCCTTTATACTCTAAAGACTGGAGGGAGAAAGTCAGAGACTAATTCCTCTGAAAAAGATAAAAGTGCCTATTCCTAGACAGCCCACCAACACATGGAACCCCGCTAGACAAACTTGCCCCATCCAATGCTCCTAACCCTAATTTACCTTCCCGTCAAGCAGAGGCAGTTGTCTCAGACCCTTCTCCTACTCATATTGTCCCCCCTGCTTATAACCCTGCCTCTTGGAAATCATCCCAAGAGCCTGTTCATTACCAGCCTAAGTACCCTTCTCTGAAAGGACTTCAACATGAGATAGAGCAATGTAAAAAATACATATTCAGAACTTCCCTTTCCCCTCTACCTCAGGAGAATCAGCTCTAGCTCTCTTCTCCTTAAAAGAGGTGCCCATAGGAGGAGGAGGCATTGGTTTTATAAATGCTCCTTTAACCAACTCGAACATCCAAACTTAAAAAGAGAGCTCAAGCTACTGTTAGACAACCTTTACGGGTATTACCAGACCAAAGAGAAATGTTATCCAAACCCCTCATGAGAGAAGTTCTTTCTTATTTGCATCAGGGGACTAGCTGGGGACCTCAAGCTATGGATGATGCAGCCCTCAGGGTTCATGGATGTACACTAATTTATACTTTAGCAAAACAATTTACAAATAGCTGACTTGTACGTAAAAAGATTAATAAGCAAACCCTCAGAAAACTATCTCCTGGAGGGAGAAATCCAGGATTAAGCTGTTTCAAAGTGTCCAAGTTGATTACATCGAAATGCCCCCAGTCGGCCACTTAAAATATTTATTAATGACAGTAGATCACCTTCCTCATTGGATAAAATCTATTCCCTTTTCAAGTGCAACTGCTAATAATGTAGTCAAGACATTAGTTTAAAATATTATACCCAGGTTTGGATTAATAGAAAATATCAATTCAGACAATGGGATTCATTTCACTGCATATGTCATTAAAAAACTAGCTCAAATACTAGATATAACCTGGAACTGCCATATGCCCTGGGACCCACCTTCAACAGGAAGAGTAAAAAGAATGAACTAGACTTTCAAAAACTGCCTAACTAAATCAGTCCTAACGACTCGGTTGCCATGGACTAAATGCCTCCCCATCACCACGTTAAAAATCTGAACTGTCCCTCAGAAAGGTATTGGCTTATCCCCTTATGAAATGCTGTGTGGGTTCCCTTCTCTACACTCCAGTGCTGACATCCCAACGTTCAAAACAAAGGATCAGTTCCTCAAAAACTATATATTTGGTATATCCCTGACTTTCTCTTCCCTCAGGACCAAAGGACTCTTAGCACAGATGCCACCCCTTGAACTTCTAGTTCACCACACCAGTCCAGAGACCATGCTCTCTTAAAAGGTTGGAAAGATGGGAAGTTCGATCCCACCTGGGAGGGACCCTATTTGGTGCTTCTAACAACCAAGATAGCCATCCGTGCCACCAAAATGGGATGGATTCATCACACTCAGATCGAAGGAGCACCACATCTTCCAGAATTTGGACCAAATAGGGTCCCTCCCAGGTAGGATCGAACTTCCCATCTTTCCAACCTTTGAAGAGAGCATGGTCTCTGGACTGGTGTGGTGAACTAGAAGTTCGAGGGGTGGCCCTCCAGGCAGTTGTTCCAGGGTCAACTCCAACCAAGTTAAAGGTTTGATCTTATATTTCTTTCTTTTCCCTTGCTATTGCTTGTCCTCTCTTTATTAATGTAATCAGGTCAAGCTCACCCCAAACTATTATCTTTGATGCTTGTATTATTATACCCTGTGGAAATCTCCAAAGTCAAAGGCAACAGCCTCACAGAAGGATCTCTTCTCCTTTAAGACAAAAGACTCTCCCTCTCAAGAACCCTGTCCTATTACAAATGCAGGAAAACAAGTCTGAAATAGGGAAAATGACGTTATGTGAACAACCAAATATCAAGGCTGGACCTCATCAACAGCTGGTTGTATGTCCTTAAAACTGTACATTCACTTTGCTAAAGGAAGCACCCCACCCTCAACTGCCAGTATAACCAATCTAATCCAGTGCGAATTTCTATCTTGCTCCCACTTCTCCCAACCCTAAACTTACCTTAAGTCACTTACATGGTATGGGAGCTGAAATGTTAGGGACAAATCTTACTGGATCTTTCAAGATATGTTTTATTACTCCTTCACCTCCTACACTTCCTTCTACACTATACCCCTATGAAACTACAATTCTTCCTCCACACAATGATGAAACCAAAGTGGCTATTATACAAGTTAAGGATTTAAAACAAACTGTAGCCATCAAAATAGGATATCAAGATGCAAATGCTTGGTTGGAATGGATTAAATATTCCGTTTGAACTCTAAACAAAAGCGATTGTTATGCTTGTTCATATGGTAGACCAGAGGTGCAGGTCGTCCCCTCTCCACTTGGATGGTCTTCCAGCTAACCAGGTATGTAGCTCTTTTCCAAGATCCCACAGTTTGGGGCAATAAATCCTGCCAAACGTTCTCTCCACTACTCCCTAAAGTCCAACACCCTGGGGGCAGGCCCCAAGAGCCATTCAGCCTCCATCTCCTGACACCAATTTTATCTCATATTTCTCATAACAAGGGGAAAATTTGGCATTTCTTGGAAACCTAAAGGGTTCCAGTGAACTACAGGTCTTCCAAGAGCTTACCAATCCGCCCTTGTTCATCCTGGAGCAGATACATGGTGGTATTGTGGTGGACCCTTACTGTACACTCTGCAAGTAACTGGAGTGACACTTGTGCCCTAGTCCAATTGGACATCCCTTTCACCCTAGCATACTGTCAACATGATCAAAAAGAAAATTGTAAAAGAAGAAATGACCCTCATGGATCCTTTGACTCTCATATCACGGAATGATGGCATATCATGGAATGAAATGTGGATTTAGCATTCTTATGAGCCTACTTTTTAAGCCAGTTCAGCAAGCTGATCAGGTACAAACTTTGCTATGGGTCCCTGAAACCAATATTGTATGAAATTTCTCTATCTTGTTTTGTCTCCTTAAGAGTTTAACCTTGTGACCCTGTGGGGACACTTTAATTTCCACCATCCAGAAGGCAGGAGTTTCCACCATCCAGAGGACAGGAATTTTGGGGCCCATGTGATGGAACTAAATTTTTTTTCCTAAGCAGTTAAAAACTTTTGCAATCTTGAAATTGGCTTCTCTAAGTTCCTAGGAAGAGCAATAGAAACTGCTGAATGCTACAGTTTTGATTTATGAATCAGTAGCAATCCTAAGGGAAAAGAATAAATCTGGAGCCTTTGCACTGCTGAACAGTTACCAAACAGTATAATACTAGTATAAAAATTGGCATGCAGATTAATGGAACACAAGAGAAACACAGAAATAAAGCCAAATACGTACTGTAAACTGATCTTCAACAAAACATACAAGAACATAGTTTGGGGAATGAATACCCTATAAAATAAACAGTTATGGGAAAACTAGCAAGCCACATGTAGAAGAATGAAACTGGATCTGTATCTCCCAACTAATACGAAAATCAACACAAGATAGATCAAAAAACTTAAATCTAAGACTGGAAACTATAAAAATTCTAGAGACAATGTAGGAAAAGTTTCTAGACATTAACCTAGACAAAGAACTTATGACTAATATCTCAAAACTAAATGCAAAAAGAATGAAGTAAACAAATTGGTCCTAACTAAACTATAAATCTTCTGCACAGCAAAAGAAATAATCAGCAAATATGCCATAGGAGAAAATGTTCGCAAGCTACATATCTAACAGTAAGGGTATCCAGAATCAACAAGGAACTCAAACAAATCAGTAAGAAAAAATCAAATATTCTCATCAAAATATGGGCAAAAGACATGAACAGGCATTTCTCAGAAGAAGATACACAAATGGCCAACAAATATTAATTTGCAAAAAAATGCTCAACATAACCAATCATCAGAGAAATGCAAATTAAAACCACAATGAGATACCACCTTACTCCTGCAACAATGGACATTATTGAAAAGTCAACAAACAACAGACATTGGTATGGATGGGGGGAAAAGGGAACACTTACACTCTGTGTCAGAGGAAATGTAAATTAGTACAACCTCTATGGAAAGCAGTGTGGAGATTCCTTAAGGAACTAGAAGTAGAACTAACATTTGATCCAGCAATCCGCTATTGAGTGTGTACCCAAAGAAAAAGAAGTTGTTATATAAAAACGACATTTGCACATGTATGTTTATAGAAGCATAATTCACACTTGCAAAGATCAGGGATCAATGTATATGCTACCCATTGACTAATCCTGGATAAAGAAAATGTGGTGTATATACACAATGGAATACAATTCAGCTATAAAAAAAAAATAAGGCCGGGCGCGGTGGCTCACGCCTGTAATCCCAGCACTTTGGGAGGCCGAGGCGGGCGGATCACAAGGTCAGGAGATCGAGACCACGGTGAAACCCCATCTCTATTAAAAAATACAAAAAATTAGCCGGGCATGGTGACGGGCGCCTGTAGTCCCAGCTACTCAGGAGGCTGAGGCAGGAGAATGGCGGGAACCCGGGAGGCGGAGCTTGCAGTGAGCCGAGGTCGCGCCACTGCACTCCAGCCTGGCGACAGAGCGAGACTCCATCTCAAAAAAAAAACAAAAAAACAAACAAAAAATAAAATAAAATAATGTCTTTCACAGCAACTTAGAGCTAAAGGCCATTATTCTAAGTGAAATAACACAGGAGTGAAAAACCAAAAACCATGTTCTCACATGTGTTAAGCTATGAGTACACAAGTCATGCGGAGTGATACAGTGAACTTGAGATGCAGGAGGTAAAGAGTGCTGTGGGGCCAGGGATGAAAGAACTACACATTAGGTACTATATATACAATTCGAGTAACAGATGCACTAAAATCTCAGATTTTGTCACTATATTATTCACTCACGTAACAAAAAACCACTTGTACCCCTAGAAGCTATTGAAATAAAAAGTTTTAAATAATTGAAATTAAGCCACCAAGGAAATTTGTCAACTTAAAAAAAAAAGTAACAATATGTTTTAGGATCACATAGGACACAGGACAGTTCAATATTTTCATTTCCTCAACAGTTTTATTGCATCTTCAGAAAATTTCTGTAACAGTGTTACAAAAGCATAAATCTAACAAAGTTGAAAGAAATTATAAGCACAGAATTAAAATATTTACATTTTCAAGCAAACTCAACTGTCATTAATTTTCATAATTTTATAGTGAATAGAAAAACAGGCTGGGTATGGTGGCTCATGTCTGTCATCGCAGCACTTTGGGAGGTAGAGGCAGGCGGATCACTTGA